>NC_068433.1:9160648-9170648 GCF_023373465.1 Oncorhynchus keta
ATGTGTGTGTCCAAAATGTTTATCTTCCAAATAGTCATTGAATTGTCGTCTCTGCAGACATGACTTGTTGCTTTCAGTCCAAATGGAGGAACGAAGAGGCTGCCAGTTGTTTCCACCTCCCACCAACCAGTGGCTATATACAGGTGGGTACCGGTACAGAGTCAATGTGGAGGCTATGTACAGGGGGTACCGGTACAGAGTCAATGTGGAGGCTATATACAGGGGGTACCGGTACTGAGTCAATGTGGAGGCTATATACAGGAGGTACCGGTACAGAGTCAATGTGGAGGCTATATACAGGGGGTACCGGTACTGAGTCAATGTGGAGGCTATATACAGGGGGTACCGGTACTGAGTCAATGTGGAGGCTATATACATGAGGTACCGGTACAGAGTCAATGTGGAGGCTATATACAGGGGGTACCGGTACTGAGTCAATGTGGAGGCTATATACAGGGGGTACCGGTACTGAGTCAATGTGGAGGCTATATACAGGAGGTACCGGTACAGAGTCAATGTGGAGGCTATATACAGGAGGTACCGGTACTGAGTCAATGTGGAGGCTATATACAGGGGGTACCGGTACTGAGTCAATGTGGAGGCTATATACAGGTGGGTACCGGTACAGAGTCAATGTGGAGGCTATATACAGCTGGGTACCGGTACTGAGTCAATGTGGAGGCTATATACAGGTGGGTACCGGTACAGAGTCAATGTGGAGGCTATATACAGGGGGTACCGGTACTGAGTCAATGTGGAGGCTATATACAGGAGGTACCGGTACAGAGTCAATGTGGAGGCTATATACAGGGGGTACCGGTACTGAGTCAATGTGGAGGCTATATACAGGGGGTACCGGTACTGAGTCAATGTGGAGGCTATATACAGGAGGTACCGGTACTGAGTCAATGTGGAGGCTATATACAGGTGGGTACCGGTACAAAGTCAATGTGGAGGCTATATACAGGTGGGTACCGGTACTGAGTAAATGTGGAGGCTATATACAGGTGGGTACCGGTACCGAGTCAATGTGGAGGCTATATACAGGTGGGTACCGGTACCGAGTCAATGTGGAGGCTATATACAGGTGGGTACCGGTACTGAGTCAATGTGGAGGCTATATACAGGTGGGTACCGGTACTGAGTCAATGTGGAGGCTATATACAGGGTGTTACGGTACTGAGTCAGTGTGGAGGCTATATACAGGTGGGTACCGGTACTGAGTCAATGTGGAGGCTATATACAGGTGGGTACCGGTACTGAGTCAATGTGGAGGCTATATACAGAGTGTTACGGTACAGAGTCAATGTGGAGGCTATATACAGGTGGGCACCGGTACTGAGTCAATGTGGAGGCTATATACAGGTGGGCACCGGTACAGAGTCAATGTGTGGGGCTATATACAGGGGGTACCGGTACTGAGTCAATGTGGAGGCTATATACAGGGTGTTACGGTACAGAGTCAATGTGGAGGCTATATACAGGGGGTACCGGTACTGAGTCAATGTGGAGGCTATATACAGGGGGTACCGGTACTGAGTCAATGTGGAGGCTATATACAGGGGGTACCGGTACTGAGTCAATGTGGAGGCTATATACAGGGGGTACCGGTACTGAGTCAATGTGGAGGCTATATACAGGGGGTACCGGTACTGAGTCAATGTGGAGGCTATATACAGGGGGTACCGGTACAGAGTCAATGTGGAGGCTATATACAGGGGGTACCGGTACTGAGTCAATGTGGAGGCTATATACAGGGGGTACCGGTACTGAGTCAATGTGGAGGCTATATACAGGTGGGTACCGGTACTGAGTCAATGTGGAGGCTATATACAGGGTGTTACGGTACAGAGTCAATGTGGAGGCTATATACAGGTGGGCACCGGTACTGAGTCAATGTGTGGGGCTTCGGGATAGTCGAGGTAATTGAAGTCATATGTACATGTAGGTAAGGGGTAAAGTAACTATGCACAGTGAATAAACAGCGAGTAGCAGCAGCGTTAAAAAGAGGGTGAATGTAAATAGAGTCCGGGTAGCCATTTCATTACCTGTTTAGTCTTATGTCTTGGGGGTAGAAGCTGTTAAGGAGCCTTTTGGACCTAGACTTGGCACTCTGGAGAGAGTCTATGACTTTGTGTGACTGAAGTTTTTGACAATTTTTTTCTTTTTTTTCTGCTTGTTCTGATATTATAGAGGTCCTGGATGGTAGGAAGCTTGGCCTCAGTGACGTACTGGGCCGTACGCACTTCCCTTTTTAGCGCCTTGTGGTCAGATGCTGAGCAGTTGCCATACCAGGCGGTGATACAAACTGTCAGGTTGCTCAATGGTGCAACTGTACAACTTTTTGAGGATCTGAGGACCCATGCCAAATCTTTTCAGTCTCCCGAGCGGGAATATCCGTTGTCGTACCCTCTCCACCACTGTTTTGGTGTGTTTGCACCATGATAGTTTGTTGGTGATGTGGACACCGAGGAACTTGACGCTCTCGACCCGCTCCACTACAGCCCTGTAGATGTGAACGGCAGCATCCTCAGCCCAAAAGTCCACAATCAGCTCCTTTGTCTCTGACCTCCTTCCAATAGGCTGTCTCGTCACTCTCTGTGATCAGAAAACTGTCAGAAAACTAATGATGGCGTTGGAGTAGTGCTTGGCCACAGAGTCCTGAGTGAACAGGGAGTACAGGAAGGGACTTATCACACAACCCTGAGGAGCTCCCGTGTTGAGGATCAGCGTGGCAGATGTGTTTTTGCCTACCATTACTACCTGGGGGTAGCCCGTCAGGAAGTCCAGGATTTAATTGCAGGAGGAGGTGTTTAGTCCCAGGATCCTTAGCTTAGTGATGAGCTTTGAGGGTACTAGGGTGTTGAATGTTGAGCTCTAGTCAATGAACAGTATTCTTACGTAGGTGATCCTCTTGTCCAGGTGAGAAAGGGCAGCGTGGAGTGCAACAGAGATTGCTTTATCTGTGAATCTGTTGGGGCGGTATGCGAATTGGAGTGGTTCTAATTTTTATGGCATACTTGTGTCGATGTGAGCCATGACCAGCCTTTCAATGTTCTTTATGGCAGGTTACCTTGAAATGATTGGGTACAGGGGCTATAGTGGTCTGCTTGAAACATGTAGGCATTACAAACTCGGTCAGGGAGATGTTGAACATGTCAGTGTAGACACTTGCCAGTTGGTCATTGCGTGCTCTGAGTACACATCCTGAGTACATGTATTGGTAATGCATCTGGCCCTGAGGCCTTGTCCCATGGCCGATTCCATAACAGTGAACAAGGGACTAAATGTGGGACGAAATGAGGGACTAAATGAAGGACTAAATGAGTCCTGTGTAACTCCTCCATTCCACTAAAAACTCCAACTTTGATTGTTTTTGCCCCTGCCTCCCTCCCTCCCTTCCTCCCTCCCTCCCTCTTTCACTCTGTGTTTGTTTCTCTCTCTCTCTGTCTATCTCTCTCTGTCTTCCTCTCTGTCTTTCTAAGTCTCTGGAAATGGAGGAAGAATAAAGTATCTTAATGGATCGGGAATTGTCTGGGAAGGGAAACGGGGATGGAGGGAGACAGGGATGGAGGGAGACGGGGATGGAGGGAGACAAGGTTGGAGGGGGATGGGGATGGAGGGAGACAGGGATGGAGGGAGACGGGGATGGAGGGAGACAGGGTTGGAGGGGGATGGGGATGGAGGGAGACATAAATAAATTCATTAAAAATCCTTCAATGTGATTCCCATGTCTCTCTCTCTCTCTCTCTCTCTCTCTCTCTCTCTCTCTCTCTCTCTCTCTCTCTCTCCGTGTCTCTCTACGTGTCTCTCTCTGTGTCTCTCTCTTTCTTTCTCCGTGTATCTCTCTTTCTGTCTCTCTCTTTCTCTCTCACTCTTTCTTTCTCTCTCTTTCTCTCTCTCTCTCTCTCCATGTCTCTCTACGTGTCTCTCTCTGTGTCTCTCTCTTTCTTTCTCCGTGTCTCTCTCTCTCTGTGTTTCTCTCTCTCAATTCAATTCAATTCAAGGGGCTTTATTGGCATGGGAAACATATGTTAACATTTCCAAAGCAAGTGAAGTAGATAATAAACAAAAGTGAAATATACATTAAAATGAACAGTAAACATTTCACTCACAGCAGTTTCAAAGAATAAAGACATTTCAAATGTCATATTATGTATATATACAGTATTGTAACAATGTGCAAACAGGGAAAATAAAAGAACATAAATATGGGTTGTATTTACAATGGTGTTTGTTCTTCACTGGTTGCCCTTTTCTTGAGGCAACAGGTCACAGATCTTGCTGCTGTGATGGAACCCTGTGGTATTTCACCCAATAGATAAAGGGAGTTTATCAAAACTGGATTTGTTTTTAAATTGTGACTGTGACTTCCTCCCGTCTGCCCAGCACATTTCAAAGCCATCTGGCTCCTATAGATAACCATTAACTTATATATTTAAAAAAAACAGTCTCTTTCACTCCTCAGATACTGCTGAGTATAAAAATGTTCCAAAGTTTAACCCAACATCTAACAGAATTCTTTGTGGATCTGTGTAATCTGAGGGAAATACAGTGGGGAGAAGAAGTATTTGATACACTGCTGATTTAGCAGGTTTTCCTACTTACAAAGCATGTAGAGGTCTGTAATTTATATCATAAGTATACTTCAACTGTAAGAGAAAAATCCAGAAAATCACATGGTATGATTTTTAAGTAATTCATTTGGATTTTATAAGTATTTGATACATCAGAAAAGCAGAACTTAATATTTGGTACAGAAACCTTTGTTTGCAATTAAAGCGATCATACGTTTCCTGTAGTTCTTGACCAGGTTTGCACAAACTGCAGCAGGGATTTTGGCCCACTCCTCCATACAGACATTCTCTAGATCCTTCACGTTTCTGGGCTGTCGCTGGGCAATACGGACTTTCAGCTCCCTCCAAAGATTTTGTATTGGGTTCAGGTCTGGAGACTGGCTAGGCCACTCCAGGACCTTGAGATGCTTCTTACGGAGCCACTCCTTAGTTGCCCTGGCTTTGTATTCGGGTCGTTGTCATGCTGGAAGACCCAGCCATGACCCATCTTCAATGATCTTACTGAGGGAAGGAGGTTGTTGGCTAAGATCTTGCGATACATGGCCCCATCCATCCTCCCCTCAATACGGTGCAGTCGTCCTGTCCCCTTTGCAGAAAAGCATCCCCAAAGAATGATGTTTCCAACTCCATGGTTCACGGTTGGGATGGTGTTCTTGCTGTTGTACTCATCCTTCTTCTTCCTCCTAACACGGCGAGTGGAGTTTAGACCAAAAAGCTCTATTTTTGTCTCATCAGACCACATGACCTTCTCCCATTCCTCCTCTGGATCATCCAGATGGTCATTGGCAAACTTCAGACGGGCCTGGACATGCGCTGGCTTGAGCAGAGGGACCTTGCGTGCTCTGCAGGATTTTAATCCATGACGGTGTAGTGTGTTACTAATGGTTTTCTTTGAGACTGTGGTCCCAGCTCTCTTCAGGTCATTGACCAGGTCCTGCCGTGTAGTTCTGGGCTGATCCCTCACCTTCCTCATGATCATCCGGCCTTGTGCAGGTCTACAATTTTATCCTTGATGTCCTTACCAGATCTCTGGTCTTGGCCATTGTGGAGAGGTTGGAGTGCGTTTGATTGAGTGTGGACAGGTGTCTTTAATACAGGTAACGAGTTCAAACAGGTGCAGTTAATACAGGTAATGAGCGGAGAACAGGAGGACTTCTTAATAACCTCTTAGAGCTCCCCCCCTACTTTCTGCAATTTCCGCCTGAAGACATACACATCTAACAGCCTGTAGCTCAGGCACAGAACCAAGGATATGCATATTATTGGTACCATTTGAAAGAAAACACTCTGAAGTTTGCGTAAATGTGAATTGGATGTTGGAGAATATATCTATGCAGCCTACTCAATCACTTTTTATAGCTACTGTTTACAGGCCTCCTGGGCCATATACAGTGTTCCTCACTGAGTTCCCTGAATTCCTATCGGACCTTGTAGTCATAGCGGATAATAATCTAATCTTTGGTGACTTTAATATTCACATAGAAAAGTCCACAGACCCACTCCAAAAGGCTTTTGGAGCCATCATCGATTCAGTGGGTTTTGTCCAACATGTCTATGGACCCACTCACTGTCACAGTCATACTCTGGACCTAGTTTTGTCCCATGGAATAAATGTTGTGGATCTTAATGTTTTTCCTCATAATCCTGGACTATCGGACCACCATTTTACTACGTTTGCAATTGCAACAAATAATCTGCTCAGACCCCAACCAAGGAACATCAAAAGTTGTGCTATAAATTCACAGACAACACAAAGATTCCTTGATGTCCTTCCAGATTCCCTATGTCTACCCAAGGACTCCAGAGGACAAAAACTCAATTTAACCTTGCACAACACCCTAGATACAGTTGCACCCCTAAAAACTAAAAACATGTATCGTAAGAAACTAGCTCCCTGGTACACAGAAAGCACCCAAGCTCTGAAACAAGCTTCCAGAAAATTGGAACGGAAATGGCGCCACACCAAACTGGAAGTCTTCCGACTAGCTTGGAAAGACAGTACCGTGCAGTACCGAAGAGCCCTTACTGCTGCTCGATCATCCTATTTTTCTAACTAAATTGAGGAAAATAAGAACAATCCGAAATTCCTTTTTGATACTGTCGCAAAGCTAACTAAAAAGCAGCATTCCCCAAGAGAGGATGGCTTTCACTTCAGCAGTGATGAATTCATTAACTTCTTTGAGGAAAAGATCATGATTATTAGAAAGCAAATTACGGACTCCACTTTAAATCTCTGTATTCCTTCAAAGCTCAGTTGTCCTGAGTCTGCACAACTCTGCCAGGACCTAGGATCAAGAGAGACGCTCAAGTGTTTTAGTACTATATCTTTTGACACAATTATGAAAATAATCATGGCCTCTAAACCTTCAAGCTGCATACTGGACCCTATTCCAACTAAACTACTGAAAGAGCTGCTTCCTGTGCTTGGCCCTCCTATGTTGAACATAATAAATGGCTCTCTATCCACCGGATGTGTACCAAACTCACTAAAAGTGGCAGTAATAAAACCTCTCTTGAAAAAGCCAAACCTTGACCCAGAAAATATAAAAAACTATCGGCCGATATCGAATCTTCCATTTGTCTCAAAAATGTTCGAAAAGGCTGTTGCGCAGCAACTTACTGCCTTCCTGAAGACAAACAATGTATACGAAATGCTTCAGTCTGGTTTTAGACCCCATCATAGTACTGAGACTGCACTTGTGAAGGTGGTAAATTACCTTTAAATGGCATCAGACCGAGGCTCTGCATCTGTCCTCATGCTCCTAGACCTTAGTGCTGCTTTTGATACCATCGATCACCACATTCTTTTGGAGAGATTGGAAACCCAAATTGGTCTACACGGACAAGTTCTGGCCTGGTTCAGATCTTATCTGTCGGAAAGATATCAGTTTGTCTCTGTGAATGGTTTGTCCTCTGACAAATCAACTGTACATTGCGGTGTTCCTCAAGGTTCCGTTTTAGGACCACTATTGTTTTCACTATATATTTTACCTCTTGGGGATGTCATTCGAAAACATAATGTTAACATTCACTGCTATGCGGATGACACACAGCTATACATTTCAATGAAACATGGTGAAGCCCCAAAATTGCCCTCGCTAGAAGCATGTGTTTCAGACATAAGGAAGTGGATGGCTGCAAAGTTTCTACTTTTAAACTCGGACAAAACAGAGATGCTTGTTCTTGGTCCCAAGAAACAAAGAGATCTTCTGTTGAATCTGACAATTAATCTTAATGGTTGTACAGTAGTCTCAAATAAAACTGTGAAGGACCTCGGCGTTACTCTGGACCCTGATCTCTCTTTTGCAGAACATATCAAGACTGTTTCAAGGAGAGATTTTTTCCATCTAAGTAACATTGCAAAAATCAGAAACTTTCTGTCCAAAAATGATGCAGAAAAATGTATCCATGCTTTTGTCACTTCTAGGTTAAAGCACTAAATAAACTTCAGTTAGTGCTAAATACGGCTCCTTGAATCCTGACTAGAACCAAAAAATGTGATCATATTACTCCAGTGCTAGCCTCCCTACACTGGCTTCCTGTCAAGGCAAGAGCTGATTTCAAGGTTTTACTGCTAACCTACAAAGCATTACATGGGCTTGCTCCTACCTATCTCTCTGATTTGGTCCTGCTGTACATACCTACACGTACGCTATGGTCACAAGACACAGTCCTCCTAATTGTCCCTAGAATTTCTAAGCAAATAGCTGGAGGCAGGGCTTTCTCCTACAGAGCTCTATTTTTATTGAATGGTCTGCCTACCCATGTGAGAGACGTAAACTTGGTCTCAACCTTTAAGTCTTTACTGAAGACTCATCTCTTCAGTGGGTCATATGATTGAGTGTAGTCTGGCCCAGGAGTGTGAAGGTGAACGGAAAGGCTCTGGAGCAACGAACCGCCCTTGCTGTCTCTGCCTGGCCGGTTCCCCTCTTTCCACTGGGATTCTCTGCCTCTAACCCTATTACAGGGGTTGAGTCACTGGCTTACTAGGGCTCTTTCATACCGTCCCTAGGAGGGGTGCATCACTTGAGTGGGTTGAGTCACTGATGTGATCTTCCTGTCTGGGTTGGCGACCCCCCCTTGGGTCGTGCCGCGGTGGAGATCTTTGTGGGCTATACTCGACCTTGTCTCAGGATGGTAAGTTGGTGGTTGAAGATATCCCTCTAGTGGTCTGGGGGCTGTGCTTTGGCAAAGTGGGTGGGGTTATATCCTTCCTGTTTGGCCCTGTCTGGGGGTGTCCTCGGATGGGTCCACAGTGTCTCCTGACCCCTCCTGTCTCAGCCTCCAGTATTTATGCTGCAGTAGTTTATGTGTCGGGGGGCTAGGGTCAGTTTGTTATATCTGGAGTACTTCTCCTGTCCTATCCGGTGTCCTTTGTGAATTTAAGTATGCTCTCTCTAATTCTCTCTTTCTCTCTTTCTTTCTCTCTCTCGGAGGACCTGAGCCCTTAGACCATGCCTCAGGACTACATGACATGATGACTCCTTGCTGTCCCCATTCACCTGGCCGTGCTGCTGCTCCAGTTTCAACTGTTCTGCCTGTGATTATTATTATTTGACCATGCTGGTCATTTATGAACATTTGAACATCTTGGTCATGTTCTGTTATAATCTCCACCCGGCACAGCCAGAAGAGGACTGGCCACCTCACATAGCCGGTTACCTCTCTCGGTGTATTCCTAGGTTTTGGCCTTTCTAGGGAGTTCTCCTAGCCACCGTGCTTCTACACCTGCATTGCTTGCTGTTTGGTGTTTTAGGCTGTACTTGTTCTGTCTGGATTGTGTGGAGTAGCTCTCTGAGCTCCACCATGTCTCTCTCCAGCTCTGTGAATGTATCCCTCTCAGTGATGTGGAGCAGTGGTGGACCTGGGTGTGTTCAGTGCTGGAGGGGGGGGGTGACTATCCTCGTCTGCAGGACAGTTTGAAGAGGTGTGATCAGACTCACTCAGGATGGGGGAGTCATCACACACAGAGAGAGAGAGAGAGAGAGAGAGAGAGAGAGAGAGAGAGAGAGAGAGAGAGAGAGAGAGAGAGAGAGAGAGAGAGAGAGAGAGAGAGAGAGAGAGAGATGGATTTCCCTGCTGTCCTCTCTCTTTGATCACAAAATAGTCCTGCTGGAACTGCATGAGGATGCCCTGCACTATTACTGTCCCAGACTTGTACACGTTGACAGAGGTTGTTTCAAGTTCCTCAATGTCTGGTATTCAGAGTTTTTGCCCTGGGCCAATACCCTTCTCTCTTGACAAAGGGGCAGTGTGCTCTTATAGCACTGTGCCATGCCAGGGGATGGTCTTTGTGGAAAATTAAGTTGCTTACATTCCCCTCTTAGTAGCAGTCAGCAAATAGTGTTCATTCACTGCCTCATTAAGGTGTCCAATTAAGCTTTTTTTCAAACCTAAGTAACTGTAGTGTGTGCAGTACTCTA
>NC_068433.1:9175648-9305648 GCF_023373465.1 Oncorhynchus keta
AAGGATACGTTAGATGCTCTCCTGCTTACGAGCCTGAGAGCCCCCTAAAGGATACGTTAGAGCCTGAGAGCCCCCTGTAAAGGATACGTTAGATGCTCTCCTGCTTACGAGCCTGAGAGCCCCCTGTAAAGGATACGTTAGATGCTCTTACGAGCCTGAGAGCCCCCTGTAAAGGATACGTTAGATGCCTGAGAGCCCCCTGTAAAGGATACGTTAGATGCTCTCCTGCTTACGAGCCTGAGAGCCCCTGTAAAGGATACGTTAGATGCTCTCTACGAGCCTGAGAGCCCCTGTAAAGGACGTTAGATGCTCTCCTGAGAGCCTGAGAGCCCCCTGTAAAGGATACGTTAGATGCTCTCCTGCTTACGAGCCTGAGAGCCCCCCTGTTAGATGCTCTCCTGCTTACGAGCCTGAGAGCCCCCTGTAAAGGATACGTTAGATGCTCTCCTGCTTACGAGCCTGAGCCCCCTGTAAAGGATACGTTAGATGCTCTCCTCTACGAGCCTGAGAGCCCCCTGTAAAGGATACGTTAGATGCCTGAGAGCCCCCTGTAAAGGATACGTTAGATGCTCTCCTGCTTACGAGCCTGAGAGCCCCCTGTAAAGGATACGTTAGATGCTCTCCTGCTTACGAGCCTGAGAGCCCCCCTGTAAAGGATACGTTAGATGCTCTCCTGCTTACGAGCCTGAGAGCCCCCCTGTAAAGGATACGTTAGATGCTCTCCTGCTTACGAGCCTGAGAGCCCCCCTGTAAAGGATACGTTAGATGCTCTCCTGCTTACGAGCCTGAGAGCCCCCTGTAAAGGATACGTTAGATGCTCTCCTGCTTACGAGCCTGAGAGCCCCCCTGTAAAGGATACGTTAGATGCTCTCCTGCTTACGAGCCTGAGAGCCCCTGTAAAGGATACGTTAGATGCTCTCCTGCTTACGAGCCTGAGAGCCCCCTGTAAAGGATACGTTAGATGCTCTCCTGCTTACGAGCCTGAGAGCCCCCTGTAAAGGATACGTTAGATGCTCTCCTGCTTACGAGCCTGAGAGCCCCCTGTAAAGGATACGTTAGACGTGCTCCTGCTTACGAGCCTGAGAGCCCCCTGTAAAGGATACGTTAGATGCTCTCCTGCTTACGAGCCTGAGAGCCCCCTGAGATGCCCCTGAGAGCCCCCTGTAAAGGATACGTTAGATGCTCTCCTGCTTACGAGCCTGAGAGCCCCCTGTAAAGGATACGTTAGATGCTCTCCTGCTTACGAGCCTGAGAGCCCCCCTGTAAAGGATACGTTAGATGCTCTCCTGCTTACGAGCCTGAGAGCCCCCTGTAAAGGATACGTTAGATGCTCTCCTGCTTACGAGCCTGAGAGCCCCCTGTAAAGGATACGTTAGATGCTCTCCTGCTTACGAGCCTGAGAGCCCCCCTGTAAAGGATACGTTAGATGCTCTCCTGCTTACGAGCCTGAGAGCCCCCTGTAAAGGATACGTTAGATGCTCTCCTGCTTACGAGCCTGAGAGCCCCCCTGTAAAGGATACGTTAGATGCTCTCCTGCTTACGAGCCTGAGAGCCCCCCTGTAAAGCCATCCGACCAAAAATCAATGCAGACTGAACAAACACAGAGGAACAGTTAATGCTGCACTGATAGCTCTCTCATTTAGTCTGTAGCAATGGGCAGAGGTTAGAGTACTTGAAGACTATGTCCCTGTGTTCACCTTAAATAGCAGCTGAACCCCCCCCCCCCCACCCCTTAAAAAATGTATATATCTGGTTGAAAATGGCGGATGTTATGTCGAGATTAGTCAGAGACATTGATTCTATAGTGTACAAATGTACTACAAAGTATAAATAGCATGTCCTGGTACAAAAATTATTATCTTCCAAAACAGAGATTCATGAGATTTATGGAAACTGTTCCTCGATCAAATTAGACATTTTAGGTTTGGGTTTAAATTTCTGCAAAGACAGAGAATATTCATGCATGGATAAACAGCTGCGCTGATCGCACTCTCACAGTCTTACAACAAAATCTCCAGACAGCGAGATAGACCTGCCCACATTACGTAGAGCCTCAGACAATATGTCACCAATGTTACGTTGAAAGGACGCTTGTCAACAGGCCACTCATTGACGTGTTTGGGAGTGATCACTAGAGTCTGCGAAATGAGACTTGAGAAGCATTCACATCCCAACTGTAATTTGTCAATATTCCAAAATTCGAAACCACATTCTAGAGCATCTTGTGTTCCGCCAGCGATGTGTCTTGTAACATGATTCGTTAGAGGCAGAACTAGCGAGGGATTTTGGGCACTGATACACAGTGTGTAGCTTCTGCTTTATTTACGATAGTGTCCACAGCTGTTTTGGACAGAAATCAGTCTCGAGCACAGCAGCTGACTCCATGCTGTCTGTAGTCCACTACAGGTTTTCATGTACATTTCTTAACTTGAGAAATACTGCATCAAACACCTTAGTTTGATGTAAAATTATACGACTAAGAGCAAAAATGTTGAAATTAATAACAGATTTTTGTATTTATCTTAGATTAATTTAGACTGTTTTGAGGACGCAATGTTGCTACAGAGACTCAATAGGGACAAACAACAATAACTACCAGGGTACGATATAGCAAACAAAATACATCCAAATCTGTGTTTTCAGCCCTTTAAATCACATGAGCACCGTGTCATGGTTAAACTGGGGGTGTTCATCCCTTTAAATCACATGAGCACTGTGTCATGGTTAAATCGTTGTTGGCTGATGCAACCTGCACTGCTTTTATCTGTATTTGATTAGCAGAAACATTTCAGCCTTGTCCTCTAGGTCAGCAGAAAGCCTAGCGGCTAAAGAGCATTGGGAAAGTAACCTGAAGTTGCAACCCGAGCCGGCTAGATGGAAAAATCCTCCTTCTCCCCATTGAGCAAGGCAGTTAACCCCCAACAACAACTACTCCCCAGGCACCGATGACATTGCTTAAAGCAGCCCCCCCCCTTGCACCTCTCTGATTCAGAGGGTTTGGGTTCAATGTGAAAGACACATTTCAATTGAATTGATTCAGTTCTGCAGCTGACTAGATATCCACTTACCCTAGTTAAACAGTCTTGTTGCACTTGAATTGAACCCTCAGTATTTTAAGGGGGGATGTATGTGGGAGGGTGAGAGAGAGGACAGGCTTCCATCCAGACACCCAGCAGATGGCAAGCCCCTTGGTGCAGGGTGACGGAGGTTGAGGAACAGGAGGTCCTGGAGACTCTGGCATGGCACCACCATCACAGACCCTGGGTTTGTCTGGTAGAGTGACAAACCTAACACTGACCCCATCCATCCATCGTTCAACCCACAGGAGGGTAAGAGTGAGTCAGAGGAGAAGTTTACCGAAGATGAAGGATGACGATGACAAAAACGATGATGATGATGATTCCAATTCTGAAAGATGAAGGAGATCAATAATCTCTCAAAAGACCTGACAATATAACACGGTTGTCAGTTTTCTAGAGAGCACAGTAACTATTGGTCTGGCGGAGAGACAGTGGATCCCCAAAGGCTGACAGCAGACGCTCAGGCCAGGTGGAGCTGTGACAGTGGTGGCAGACTTCCACTCTAACACAAGGTGAGCGAACAGCGGAAATGACCATCGTGTACTGTATCACTGACAAATGTAGTATTTTGGCGGACAATTACGAATGTCAAAGGAAACTGTGTGGTAAAGGGCCTCTCCCACAAATATATTTTCCCCCAAATGATAAAAATCCATACTTGAACAGGGTGAGGATGCGTGAGGACACACGGGTAAAACCACGGTCAATTAAATGACACGTCCATGTGGATTTCACATCTTATCTCCTCCATTCCCTCTCTCTAACCAATCAAATGGCTCTGTTTTTCCAATTCAGCGGTTCATTTGGGCAACACGGCATACAGGGGAAATATGGTATTATCTTCGGCCAGGTTCTCAACCCAATAAACACGCCGTCACACTCCTCCTCTTGAAGATGGGATTAACCAATCGAGTGGCAGCGGAAATGGGCTTAGCATGGTGAGTCAAAGGCGGTGACAAAATAGAGGATAATGGAGGTGTAATTGACAAATTTAGAGGCGGGCGGCAATGCAAGGAATCAAAGGCCTGTGCTTGGAGATGATCACGCCCCAGTACAAGTAACCACTAACCATCTAAACATCCCCAACCAAAGACGATAACTAATCCTTTTATACACCAATGGATTGGCTGCATACCAACACCAGTAACATGCAATATCAGGGATGGAAAATGAACACAAATGGTTAAGTAATTGATTTGTCTTACACTATATACACATTGTTGGTCAAATTCCCATTCAGCGAATAAAAAGACTACGGTTTGGTTTGTAACAGGTGCACCCGTCGCCATGCCCCCCCAAGGTGAAACCTTGTTAATTGGACATGTGGGATGTGGGAAGGGGGCTGACTGATATTTGCTCTGGCAAGGCCACTCTGTCAGTCCCTGAACAGGCCAACGTGAAGGCCGCTGCCATCTGTCCCTGTTTGCCTGCACTCTACGCAACACATTGCTACGGAATGATAATGTGCAAATCATTATCACCCTTAGGCTAGACTGTAAGACTGTTTTCTGTGCTTTATGTTTCCGTTATTTCGATAGCACTAGAGAAAACAGTTAGGTAACATTATTAAATTAGAATGACTTGGTTGATTCATTTTATTCTGAATAAATATTGACACGGTCTTCCTAACGTAATGTTTTATGTGAGTGTGACCTGTGTTTAGATGAAGCTCAGTTTTAAATATCTGTTTTGCTGGCGTTTATTTTTTCTCCACGGCCACAGCTTCTATCTGCCATGCTTAGGACTGAGTTATTGGGTTCAACAGACTGCCATATGGGCGGAAAATGGGGTTTTCGTCGGCAGCAAGAATCTTTTACAGTTTAGTGGCGCTTTGCTTTCTTAATCATGAGCACCATTATCATTACGGTTGATGCAGCACTTTGTTTTGGTCGTTACACCCTGGCTTTGCATGATTAAAAATAAAATATATGCCACGGCGCAGACTGGAGCGTCTGTTCCCGCTTCCCGACCAGAACAACTCACATTGTAATTGGCCACCATCAAAACCCTCAAATATATTTCTCAAATATTATTATGCCATCACAGCAACGAAAAAACTGTATCCGCCAAGCAGTTGTGTATCTATGAATAATTGAGATATTTCAGAAGCCCAATCAATCATTATTAAGGAAAGGAGTTCTGACATATTTATGGCCTATACGGTAGCTATAGAGTTTTTCTTGATCAGCTCACATAGGCAGACAAAAAAAAACTCCCACCAAACCATACCAGTTCAGATAATGTTATTTGTTTCAAAATAACAGCGTGTGAATGTATGCCCAGTGATACGTGTCAGTCTAATCCATTATCGAAGAGTTTATAGTGACGGGCTGATGTCGCTGGGGGAGATTGGGGGCCACTATCTCACCAGGAACAGCTGTGGACCTGACGGGCCACTAGAGCGCTGTTCCACCGCCACACTTCACCTACTCCACTCTGTTACACCAACCACCAACAAAAACTTTGTTTGTTGGGTATTTTAGACAGCGTTGAAACTCCCACTTCCCTCCATCTGCCCTTTCCTTTCCAATTCATCTGACGAGGTGCTTTGTGGTGGGCCGTGTGGGGAGGCTTCAAGCCTCATAAAGTCCCACGCCAAGCGTAAATTACAATATCAAACTCAAACAGGCCACTCTCAGATGAAGGAAATAAACAGTAAAAAAATTTGACTGCCAAAATGGAGGCTCATCCGGTTGGCAGAATGTCTCTACCTCCCAAAACGCATCTCCCAGCAATCAATCTAGTGGAAATCTACAGTTTATGCCCCCTTCATACAGAAATCAGCTCTGACTGAGGCAAAGGAATTGTCCCCCTGCACAATTGATGTCCCCTGCATGGGTGAGGGTTTCACATTTAATGACAATCATAAAATGCGCATAGATGAACTCACAAGCTTTCACTAATGAGATGTCATCCAGTCAGTGCCCTATCCCCGGCCATTTAGAAAGCGACAGCGGAAATGATCCAGGTCATAACCAAACCTCTGCATTCGTAGCGGTTCTCATTCTTCAACTAAATGACTCAAATAAAATAAATACAAAATTGTTTCTTCCAGGACACAAAACTCACCATCGATCTGGGTTCATCATTCCCAAGGCGCTCGTCCTTGGCCTTCCTCTCTTTAGCATTCAACACCTTTGGTACTCATCAATATATCTATGGATTAGACACCTGGCAAGACATGAGAGTACGTAAACTAACTCTGACAGAAGGAATTTGATATTATAAAGGCCCAAATAAACAGTATTAACTTGGTCAGGTGCTTTCCAGCATGCATAAAGAGTTGAACAACAGTATCTTCCTAGAGGCAAGGTGAAGACTGAGCAGAAGACAGACATGTGAAGGGAATAAGGAGAACAGAGGAATAATATCCCGGGCAAACGGGGCTAAGAGCTCTAGCCCAAACACATAGCATCACTTCTGCATCATATCGTGTCTACATACTGCAGTGGGAGATCCTTCTGCATACAAATGTAAAATTACATTTCCACTAGAACACAGCAGCCAGCAGCCGACATTATATGTTCTCCCAGGGTCCTTACAAGTTCCTACGAATGCCCTTTGGATTCCAATATTTCTCTAATATTTCCGTCATAACCATGTGTTCCCAGAGTTAATGAACTACCTGAGGAAGGCAGCCTGCCCCTCCGCTCCGCCCGCCAAGACTGGACTCCCGTGAAGGTTACTCCATACGTTAAATTACAACTCGGCCCACAATAAATATTGGGTGCCCTTTCCCATTCTCAACGCAAAGTTGATATTTGACCCGCGAATCTGAACCACACAGACACCAATCAATTTGAATTTACCATGTAACAGTTATGTTTTTTTTTTGTCTGATTCAAGGTAGAGGTTGGACGGCCGGTGTGATTGGGTTGGAAGGCCGGGGTGATTAGGTTGGACGGCCAGGAAGATTGGGCTGGATGGCCGGGACGATAGGGATGGACCAACAGGACGATTGGGTTGGACGGTGGGGGCGATTGGGTTTGAAGGCCAGGGCGATTGGGTTGGACGGCCGGGGGCGATTGGGTTGGACGTCCGGGGGCGATTGGGTTGGAAGGCCGGGGCGATTGGGTTGGACAGCCGGGGCGATTGGGTTGGAAGGCCGGTGGAGATTGGGTTGGAAGGCCGGGGCGATTGGGTTGGAAGGCCGGTGGAGATTGGGTTGGAAGGCCGGGGCGATTGGGTTGGAAGGCCGGGGCGACTGGGTTGGACGGCCAGGGCGATTGGGTTGGAAGGCCGGGGAGACTGGGTTGGACGGCGGGGGCGATTGGGTTGGAAGGCCGGGGGCGATTAGGTTGGAAGACCGGGGGAGATTGGGTTGGTAGGCCGGGGCGATTGATCTGGAGGGAAATATCAAAAGAACAACCTGCAGACAGGCACTCAGCAGGGTTTAGAAGGTGGAATGCTTTTCCTTTTGATCTGTGGGGTTGTGAGCTGAGAGGAAGGTGTTTGGACTCCAGGGTGGGGGGTGGGAGACAGATCCTGTTGGTAGGGTACAGAGGGTAATGGGTAGGGTACAGAGGGTAGTGGGTAGGGTACAGAGGGTAGTGCGTAGGGTACAGAGGGTTAGTGCGTAGGGTACAGAGGGTAGTAGGTAGGGTACAGAGGGTAGTAGGTAGGGTACAGAGGGTAGTGGGTAGGGTACAGAGGGTAGTGGGTAGGGTACAGAGGGTAGTGCCATCCAGGATTTCTGTACCAGGCGGTGTCAGAGGAAGGCCCTGAAAATTGACAAAGACTCCAACAACACAAGTCATAGACTGTTCGCTCTGCTACCGCATGACAAGAAGTACGGGAGTGTCAAGATTGGGACCAAAAGGCTCATGAACAGCTTCTACCCCTAAGCCATTATACTGCTGAACAGTTAATCAAATGGCTACCCATGTTTTTTTGCACTGACTCTTGTGCACCGGACTCTACACACACACACTCACACATTCTATACTGACACTCCAACACACACAACACACACACACACACACTCACACACACACACTCACACATTCTATACACACACACACACACACACACACACACACACACACACACACACACTCCAACACACACACACACACACACACACACACACACACACACACACACACTCCAACACACACACACACACACACACAAACACACACACACACTTACACACACACACACACACACACACACACATTCATACTTCCAAACGGCAACAACACACACAGAAACACACACAGACACACACACACACACACAGGAAGGTGGATGTGGGTCCAACACACACACACACACACACCCCACACACGTGGGTCACATTCTATACTGACACTCAACCCACACACACACACACCACACACACACTCAACCCCAGGACACACACACACACACACACACACACACCCCAGGATGTGGGTCCTACATACGCTAAAACACAACCCCAGGACATGCATATTAATGGCAACAACACACACAGAAACACACACAGATACACATACATGCACACAGGAAGGTGGATGTGGGTCCTACTTCCTCAACCCCAGGACATGGGTCCTACTTCCTCAACCCCAGGATGTGGGTCCTACTTCCTCAACCCCAGGATGTGGGTCCTACTTCCTCAACCCCAGGACGTGGGTCCTACTTCCTCAACCCCAGGACGTGGGTCCTACTTCCTCAACCCCAGGATGTGGGTCCTACTTCCTCAACCACAGGGCGTTTGTCCTGGGATTGCACTAAAGAGGAACAATGGGTACATATTTAAGATGCACATGCTCATCCCCTGAATCTTTTCACGTGTCTGTTTTCAAAGGACGAAGCTAAGAACGTGAACAACTTCATAGTTAGGAACACTATGACAATATGAGGGAAAATAAAACGAATTCTACTAGATCCAATATCACTTCCTAAAAACACAACCTTGTGGAACAATCCTTGGATGGATTTTTAAGAATTCAATTTTGGACTAACCACTATAGTTTCAAATACATGCAACATAAACGTTATATATTACAAAACGTCGATTTAAAATATTTTGGATAACAGAGCAACCTTGAGGGAATCTTATTTGTGTCAGATAGGGATGTTCATATGAAAGGTAAGATATACAAAATCTTGCATATTCAACTGACAAAATCCTACTGACAATATCTTAAAGAGACTTATTAAAAAGAACTGATGTTGGCACAAGATGGAGGGAAAGTTGGAGCATGACTAACTAAATTGCAGTTAACGAACATTTACGCCTAATCCACTATAAGCTAATGTATGGAGTTTATTATACAAGAGACACAATTGACCAATTCAACAGCACAATGGCAGAGTAATGAAAAATACTCAATTATCCGTGCTTTCTGGGAATGCTATAGAGTCTGGAAGTTGTGGGCGGAGCTAGATAGTTGGCTTTCAGGAGTATTACAATGTAAATGTACTTTTAATATGTCTATCTGCATATTTCAAGACATGGCATATGAGGGTGTCGTGGGATACCCAACGGGCTGGACAGTTCTCTTCTCATCACTCATATTGAAAAAACGTATACTAAAATGTGCAAACCAATCAATCAATCAATCCGTCCGTCATTATTATTAACACAATTGAAACATCTAATGATTTATTATTGAAATATTGAAAGTGCTACGGAGATAAACAAAATGGTGCAGTTTGAGGCAATTTTGTGGAAAGTGATGCGGGCGCTAGAGATGGCAGTGTGTGCTCGTGGGTCTGGGCAGGTGTGATGTATTTGGTGTATGATATATGTGTCATGTGGTCGATGGCATGTGTTTGTTTTGTATTGTTTATAAAATAGATTTTCAAAATGAGAAGACTGCCTATCCGGGGTAAAATGAACTTGCCTATTTAAAAAGCAGCTGTGTTCTCTCCACAACTCCACCAATCTGTCTCCCATCATGTTGCTGTTGCTGTTGTTGCTGTTGCTGCGGTTGCTGTTGCTGTTGTTACTGCTGTTGTTGTTACTGTTGCTGTTGTTGCTGTTGCTGTTGTTGTTGTTGCTGTTGCTGCGGTTGCTGTTGCTGTTGTTACTGCTGTTGTTGTTACTGTTGCTGTTGTTGCTGTTGCTGCGGTTGCTGTTGCTGTTGTTACTGCTGTTGTTGTTACTGTTGCTGTTGTTGCTGTTGCTGTTGCTGTTGCTGTTGCTGTTGTTGCTGTTGCTATTGCTGTTGTTTTTTGCTGTTCCTGTTGCTGTTGCTGTTGTTGTTTTTGCGGTTGTTGTTTTTGCTGTTGTTGTTGCTGTAGCTGTTGCTGTTGTTGTTGTTCTTGTTCTTTTTGCTGTAGCTTTCCTATTCGCCATAATTGTTTTGGCCTCACATGCTGAATGCTCATTGGCTATTCGCAGGTGCCCTTGCCCAATCACTGCTCATACTACAAGATGCACAACTCAAATTTCGTACATGTCTGAAAATTATCGGGACATCCGACAGGGGACTGGAGAATGGAACAACCATCATGTTTGCATCCTTGACTCGACATATGACCTCAATTACCTCGTACCCCTGCACATTGACTCAGTACTGGTACTCCACGTATATAGTCTCATTACTACCTCGTACCCCTGCACATTGACTCAGTACTGGTACTCCTTGTTTAAAGTCTCATTACTGCCTCGTACCCCTGCACATTGACTCAGTACTGGTACTCCATGTATATAGTCTCATTACTACCTCATACCCCTGCACATTGACTCAGTACTGGTACTCCACGTATATAGTCTCATTACTACCTCGTACCCCTGCACATTGACTCAGTACTGGTACTCCATGTATATAGTCTCATTACTACCTCGTACCCCTGCACATTGACTCAGTACTGGTACTCCTTGTTTAAAGTCTCATTACTGCCTCGTACCCCTGCACATTGACTCAGTACTGGTACTCCATGTATATAGTCTCATTACTACCTCATACCCCTGCACATTGACTCAGTACTGGTACTCCATGTATATAGTCTCATCACTGCCTCGTACCCCTGCAC
The DNA here is from genome assembly GCF_023373465.1 of Oncorhynchus keta. Taxonomy (NCBI): domain Eukaryota; kingdom Metazoa; phylum Chordata; class Actinopteri; order Salmoniformes; family Salmonidae; genus Oncorhynchus; species Oncorhynchus keta. The sequence goes on from NC_068433.1 coordinate 9,186,697, forward strand.
ATTGACTCAGTACTGGTACTCCATGTATATAGTCTCATCACTGCCTCGTACCCCTGCACATTGACTCAGTACTGGTACTCCATGTATATAGTCTCATCACTGCCTCGTACCCCTGCACATTGACTCCATACTGCTTGTACTGTATACAGCCTCATTATTGTTATTTTTGAATATATTTTTTACTCTGCATTGTTGGGATTGGAGAGGTAGGAGGACAATGTACCAGGATGACTTTACTATACATACAGATCGTATTAAGAGTTTTAACCTTGTCAATGTTCAAGCGATATTGATTATTGGCAAACCAACAAAGGTGCCACAATATATTCCCAGGAGGGAGAGGGGGGGAGGGGGGATTGTCACCTGACTACCTGCCAGAGCTTTGGGCTTCGACAGTCTGATCTGATCTGTTGCAGCAGGGGGGTCCCCATCATAGAACAGAACATCCATGTTCCAATCCACCCCACCTGATCCGTCATCCATGGCCCAGACCGGACGTGTGCGGGCATTGAGGGGAGTTCATGCTGGAATTCTTTTGTGGCCTCATTACACCCACCACACACTGGGCACAGCGGGCCACCATACCGGAGCCAACCGCTGTGCCATCTCTCGCAGCAAGGCTGATGAAATATTTCCTCGCTAACAATAGGAGCACACAGACACAGACAATCACACACCCATACACACTTCTGTCAAGGGCATGAACAATAGCGTGCAGGAGAGAGAGGTGAGCGGTGTGGCATATTGCTAGGGCTAATTTACCGGCAGTCAGGCGAAGTGCTGATTGGACACAGCTTGGCTGGTCTACCTGGGGCCAGGGTTAGGGCCCCTCGACGACACACACACACACACACACACACACACACACACACACACACACACACACACACACACACACACACACACACACACACACACACACACACACACACACACACACACCTCCAAGGAGCTGAGGCAGCAGAAAAAGTCAACCAACCTCACACACACGTATATGCAAGCACACACACTCATACACATATACTAATATGCACACACAAACACACACACACACACACACACACACACACACACACACACACACACACACACACACACACACACACACACACACACACACACACACACACACACACACACACACACACACACACACACACACACACACACACACACAAACTTTCTTGCGTTCATTCTCTGTCTCATCAGGGGAAGGCATGCGGGTGTCAAGGGTACATCACCCTCAGGTGCCAGCTGCAGCCCTCCTCCTTCTTTTGTTTCCTTGTCCTTTTTTTGGCATCTGTCGCCTCACTCCTTGTCCAAGCTGCGTACCCCCTCGCCGACAAGGACATCCCATAGTGCCAGATGGACCTCCCATACGCCCCCCTCCCTCCCCCCTTACTCCCCGCTTCGTAAATGTTAACGTTGTCGCAGTTTGGGGAAAACAAATGGTGTTTTTCTACAACTTTGCACAAACACTGTTGGGCAGAGACAGCGGCTTTCGGGTTCTGTCAAGTTCAAGATCCCTCCTCAGTGTCCTTGCTAGCCATCCGCGGCTGCCACTCATGTGCATAGACGATATCCTCGACTAGACACTCAAAACATGTTGGTGAATGTTGTAGTGAAGAATGTTACAGTTGTTCGTTGAAAACATAGTCCGGTGGAATGGTCACTTCAAGTCCCTCATTGAGACAGGAGACACAACATTTCCTGGCTTTGTTCTCACAGTATGCCATCACCTCCCTCCCATGCTGGGCATGTAATAGAGACCCATCCAATAGGGCTAGCATCTCATAGGGCTAGCATACAATAAGGCTAGCATCCCATAGGGCTAGCATCTAATGGGGCTAGCATCCAATAAGGCTAGCATCCCATAGGGCTAGCATCTAATAGGGCTAGCATACAATAAGGCTAGCATCCCTTAGGGCTAGCATCTAATAGGGCTATCATCCAATCAGGCTAGCATCCCATAGGGCTAGCATCCAATACGGCTAGCATCCAATAAGGCTAGCATCCCATAGGGCTAGCATCCAATAGCGCTAGCATCCAATAAGGCTAGCATCCCATAGGGCTAGCATCCCATAGGGATAGCATCCCATAAGGCTAGCATCCCATAGGGCTAGCATCCATTGGGCTAGCATCCCATAAGGATGGCATCCCATAAGGCTAGCAACCCATAAGGCTAGCATCCCATGGGCTAACATCCCATAGGGCTAGCATCCCATAGGGCTAGCATCCCAAAGGATTAGCAGCCCATAGGGTTCGCATCCCATAGGGCTAGTATCCCATAGGGCTAGCATCCTATAGGGTTAGCATCTCATAAGGCTAGCATCTCATATGTAGGTGACTCCGGGATGCTGGCCTTCTTGGCAGAGTTGCAAAGAAAAAGTCACATCTCAGACTGGCCAATAAAAAGGAAAGATTAAGATGTGTAAAAGAACACAGACACTGGACAGAGAAACTCTGCCTAGAAGGCCAGCATCCCGGAGTCGCCTCTTCACTGTTGACGTTGAGACTATTTCATGAAGCTGCCAGTTGAGGACCAGTGAGACGTCTGTTTCTCAAACTAGACACTCTAATGTACTTGTCCTCTTGCTCAGTTGTGCACCGGGGCCTCCCACTACTCTTTCTATTCTGGTTAGCGCCAGTTTGCGCTGTTCTGTGGAGGGAGTAGTACACAGTGTTGTATGAGAGCTTCAGTTTCTTGGCAATTTCTCGCATGGAATAGACTTCATTTCTCAGAACAAGAATAGACTGACGAGTTTCAGAAGAAAGTACTTTGTTGCTGGCCATTTTGAGCCTGTAATCGAACCCACAAATGCTGATACTCCAGATACTCAACTAGTCTAAAGAAGGACAGTTTTATTGGTTCCTTAATCAGTACAACAGTTTTCAGCTGTGCTAACATAATTGCAAAAGGCTAATGATCAATTAGCCTTTTAAAATTATAAACTTGGATTAGCTAACACAACATGCCATTGGAACACAGGAATGATGGTTGCTAATATTGGGCCTCTGTACACCTATGTAGATATTCTATAAAAAATCTGCCCTTTTCAACTATAAAAGTAATTTACAACATTAACAATGTCTACACTGTATTTCTGATTAATTTTATGGACAAAAAACAATAAAACAAGGACATTGAAAATTAAAACAAGGACATTTCTAAGTGACCACAAACTTTTGAACGGTAGTGTATATATCTAAGGGAAAAATGAAATGAAACAAAGGTAGAATATATATAGTATGCTTAATTGACTATGGAATCAGCCCAGTAACATGTGGATAATATAGTGAGGTCGCTGTGGGATGAATCGTTATGACATCGTTACAACACTGTATATAACCATAATATGACATTTGAAATGACTTTATTCTTTTGGAACTTTGTAATGTTTACTGTTCATATTCTATTGTTTATTATTTCACTCGATTTGGCTATACTAACATATGTTTCCCAAGCCAATAAAGCCCTTAAATGTGTATTTAATCCATGGATCTAATGCTGTGGTGGTGGTGGGGAGCCAAATTTTGCCGCTGGAAGCAGAAAATGGACTGTTGCGAGGCGTGTTCGCGCTGAGACAGCCTACGGCCCTTACTCCAGGGGGCTTCTGGGGGATTTTCTGGTCTCTACCACCCGCCGAAATGCTTCAGCAAATTGCTCTCAGGGGCCAGGAGATAAAATAGACATATGCTCAGGTTTGTCTTACATTCATGGTTAATGTCTTAATGGCAGCCAGCCTTTTCCATCCTCCTCCTTCCTCCCTTTCTGCCATTCCCAGGTGTCTGTCTGCCTTTTCCATCCTCCTCCTCCCTCCCTTTCTGCCTTTTCCATCCTCCTCCTTCCTCCATTTCTGCCTTTTCCATCCTCCTCCTTCCTCCCTTTCTGCCATTCCCAGGTGTCTGTCTGTCTTTTCCATCCTCCTCCTTCCTCCCTTTCTGCCATTCCTAGGTGTCTGTCTGCCTTTTCCATCCTCCTCCTTCCTCCCTTTCTGCCATTCCCAGGTGTCTGTCCGCCTTTTCCATCCTCCTCCTTCCTCCCTTTCTGCCATTCCCAGGTGTCTGCCTGCCTTTTCCATCCTCCTCCTTCCTCCCTTTCTGCAATTCCCAGGTGTCTGCCCGCCTTTTCCATCCTCCTCCTTCCTCACTTTCTGCCATTCCCAGGTGTCTGTCTGTCTTTTCCATCCTCCTCCTTCCTCCCTTTCTGCCATTCCCAGGTGTCTGTCTGTCTTTTCCATCCTCCTCCTTCCTCCCTTTCTGCCTTTTCCATCCTCCTCCTTCCTCCCTTTCTGCCATTCCCAGGTGTCTGTCTGCCTTTTCCATCCTCCTCCTTCCTCCCTTTCTGCCATTCCCAGGTGTCTGTCTGCCTTTTCCATCCTCCTCCTTCCTCCCTTTCTGCCATTCCCAGGTGTCTGTCTGCCTTTTCCATCCTCCTCCTTCCTCCCTTTCTGCCTTTTCCATCCTCCTTTCTCCCTTTCTTTCCCATCTGTCTGCCTTTTCCATTCTTCCTTCCCTTTCTGCCATTCCCAGGTGTCTGTCTGCCTTTTCCATCCTCCTCCTTCCTCCCTTTCTGCCATTCCCAGGTGGTGTCTGCCATTCCCAGGTGTCTGTCTGTCTTTTCCATCCTCCTCCTTCCTCCTTTCTGCCATTCCCAGGTGTCTGTCTGTCTTTTCCATCCTCCTCCTTCCTCCCTTTCTGCCTTTTCCATCCTCCTCCTTCCTCCCTTTCTGCCATTCCCAGGTGTCTGTCTGCCTTTTCCATCCTCCTCCTTCCTCTCTTTCTGCCATTCCCAGGTGTCTGTCTGCCTTTCTTTCCATCTGTCTGCCTTTTCCATCCTCCTCCTTCCTCCCTTTCTGCCATTCCCAGGTGTCTGTCTGCCTTTTCCATCCTCCTCCTTCCTCCCTTTCTGCCATTCCCAGGTGTCTGCCCGCCTTTTCCATCCTCCTCCTTCCTCCCTTTCTGCCATTCCCAGTCATGGTAATTAGCTTATCCAAGATGTGGTCATTAGTAGCATACCAAACTTGCTAACAGGTTGGTACTCGGCACTCTATTGTCCCTGTAATAACTCTGACATTGATGAGAAGGTAATCGAAAATGTAATCAAATCCCTAACCCCCCTATTATGTTGCAGGACAATTTGACCCATTTCCACTTTCGAGTTATCTAAAACTTTAGCTAACCTCTCTTTTTCTCCATGAAATTAAATTACCTGTCCTCATTTAGGGTCATGAACCTAACTTCAAAATGTGGACACACTGTTGTGGAACGTCTGTGTAGATTTCGTATACAAACATGATGTTGTGGGTCATTTTGACCTGAAGGCTTTTATGTGTATAGATATTTGCACGGATCCAAATTAAACAAGTGTCTTTGATGTTTGACTGGTTCTGGTTGCACTTTTATATTTATGTTTGGGTGAAAAGGAGCTTTCCCAAGCTTCTCCTTTTCAGTGTGAGAGTAGCAGATCTCTGACACAGACACTCGAAAATAACCTCCAAACAAAAAATGCTTGTTTGTGAGAAAGGAAATATGTTAAACAAATAGTTCTTAAATAATGTTTTTTTTTTAATAAATGTTCTTGTATTTCTTCTTTCTGAAAAGTCTGACGAGACAAAATCATGTTGAGTCTGTTTTTACTTGATTTTTTGACTGTCTAGAATGTGTTTAATCTGTGCAGGTCAATCTAACCCATAGCACAATGGACATCATTTTTTTCAGCAAAGCAGAAGGGTTAATGAGAGTCCATGAGCTTATGTAGCGCAACCTTTGTATTGGCTTTGCAACCCAGTTTTGATGGCCTCGATTACAAAAAAGGAGGATCCCATTAGCTCTCTATAGGCTAGGTGTCACACCCTAACCATAGTTTGCTTTGTATGTTTCTATGTTTTGGTTGGTCAGGGTGTGAGCTGAGTGGGCATTCTATGTTACATGTCTAGTTTGTCTAGTTCTATGTTTGGCCTGATATGGTCCTCAATCAGAGGCAGGTGTTAGTCATTGTCTCTGATTGGGAACCATATTTAGGTAGCCTGTTTGGTGTTGGGTTTTGTGGGTGATTGTCCTTGTTACTGTCTCTGTGTTACTTTGCACCAGTATTAGGCTGTTTCGGTTTTCGTGGCAAGGTTTATTGTTTTTGTATTTGATTGGTGTTTACTTTGTTTCATTAAACATGGATCACAATAGCCACGCCACATTTTGCTCTGACTCTCCTTCACATACAGAAAACCCTTATACTTGGCCGTATTACATTTATTTATCAACTTTCCGAAAATTAAGCGCATTGCTATTCTTTACAACAGGAGTATAGCCTAACTGGCTGGCACAATAACCTAAAATAACAAAGCGAAATATGTTTTTATAACATGTGCAAATTCATAACAAATAAAACACACAAATACCTTATTTGCATAAATATTCATACCCTTTGCTATGAGATTCGAAATTGAGCTCAGATGCATCCGGATTCCATTGATCATCCTTGAGATGTTTCTACAACTTGATTAGAGTCCACCTGTGGTGAAAACAAAAAAATAAAACGGCCAAACTAAGCAATCGGGGAGAAGGGCTTTCGTCAGGGAGGTGACCAAGAACCCGATTGTCACTCTGATAGAGCTCCAGAGTTCCTCTGAATCTTCCAGAAGGACAACCATATCTGCAGAACTCCAACAATCAAGCCTCTCTGGTCTGATGGTCTGATGGAACCAAGATTGAACTCTTTGGCCTGAATGCCAAGCCTCACATCTGGAGGAAACCTGGTACCATCCCTACGGTGAAGCATGGTGGTAGCAGCATCATGCTCTGGCGATGTTTGTTAATGGCATGGACTGAGAAACTAGTCAGGGTTGAGGGGAGATGAACGGAGCAAAGTACAGAGAGATCTTTGATGAAAACCTGCTGTATAGCGCTAAGGACTTCGGACTGGGTCGAGGGTTCACCTTACAACAGGACAACATCCCTAAGCATCCCTAAGCACACAGCCAAGACAATAAAGGCATGGCTTCGGGAAAAGTCTCTGAATGTCCTTGAGTGGCCCAGCTGTAGCCCGTACTTCAACCCAATCAAACATCTCTGGAGAGACATGAAAATAGCTATGCAGGTACTCTCCCCATCCACCCTGACAGAGCTTGAGAGGATCTGCAGAGAAGAATGGGAGAAACTCCCCAAATACAGGTGTGCCAATTTTGTAGCATCATACCTAAAAAGTCTCAAGGCTGTAATCAATGCTAAAGGGGCTACAAAAATATATTGAGTAAAGGGCCTGAAAACTTATGTATATGTGCCATTACAGGGTTTTATTCTGTAGATCGGCAAAAAAAAATCTAAAAAACATGTTTTGCTTTGTCATTATGTGGTACTATGTGCTGAGGGATGAGGGGAAAAAAACGATTTAATACATTTTAGAATAAGGCTGTTACGTAATAAAATGTGGAAAAAGTCAAGGAGTCTGAAAACTTTCCGAATGCACAGTAATTTTTTGATTCAGCCCAAGGGCACAACGGCCACTGCCCGCAAAAGGCATGTCTTTTTTTAGGGGAGGGGGCATTACAGCCACACGAAGGGGATGTCTTTTTTTAGGGGGGGGCATTACAGCCACATGAAGGGGATGTCTTTTTTTAGGGGGGGGGGGCATTACAGCCACACGAAGGGGATGTCTTTTTTTAGGGGGCATTACAGCCACTCGAAGGGGATGCCACCTGGAAATTTGTGGCATTATCAAGTGCATGTCAAATTGTGAATGAGAGACTGATGAAGTGTGCACCTTTTCGTGAAGCTTTTTCCATATCATCACTAGAGTCACATCACGCAGCCTTAAAATGTATTAAAAATCAAAATGTATTGCCCAACGTTTGAATCACAACTAAAGCCCACAGCCACATGGCATATAGAGCCAGATCAGGGCGTAGGATAAGGACAACTCAGACTATGCAATTCTGTTCTTTTGAAAGAGACTACATTTTGTTCATATCATGTTTTTTTTAGACCTGTCTATAATAAATCATGGATTTATTGTGATGCCGTAAGCTATTTTACATTTATTTATTAGTCTTTTTAGAATGTAGATGTTCCAACGGTCTGCATCAGTGGCTTGTAGGTTGTGTGGAAGCCAGGAGACGCTACATGGGGTTATGTTAGTTAACGGTCACCGCGATCACCGCGAGACCGGAAGTTATTTGCTTCACAATCACCTGCTTAAAAAACGTCATGACCACCAGCATATGGTCATGGGGCGGCAGGGTAGCCTAGTGGTTAGAGCGTTGGACTAGTAACCGGAGGGTTGCAAGTTCAAACCCCCGAGCTGACATCTGTCGTTCTGCCCCTGAACAGGCAGTTAACCCACTGTTCCAAGGCCGTCATTGAAAATAAGAATTTGTTCTTAACTGACTTGCCTGGTTAAATAAAGGTAAAATATTTGGAGCTCCTATTGAAAATGTTTGAAGCTCTTTGTGATTTGCATGATGAGGTATCAACACTTGAAAAGAGGCCTTCGGCGTCTCATTCCCTATACAAAGGTTTTCCAGCAGAGGGGAGGTGTTGTCATCTTCCAAAGAATATACAAGATAATCGGAAGGTTATGAGTAACTTCATTGTTTTGTATTGATACACCAGTATATGTATATATTCATGGCATTGTATTGTTCTCATCCCTGATCTGAGAATACCTAGATTCTAGAAAGCAAATATTGATGTGTCTTTGGTTTTTCCCTTGCTGTTTCAGCTATATACATTTGAATTGAATCATTTGTGACTCATAGAAATCTCTACTTCCACTATTCTTTTAAAAGGTTGTAACACTGATGGAAGTGTTAATATTCTGCCTCTACTTTGAACTGCAAAGTGCATCTCTGCCAAGAGATGTGAGGAGCTGGGGAGAATGCCTTCTGTTAATATCTACAGTAACTGAAGGGAGTATAAATTATTCATATCTCTTTCCCTGTTAAATTTAAAAACATTTGGTGTTATATATTTTGTTAGTTTGTCACACACTGGGCCTTTGTGCATTCCCCATTTTTTTTGTAAATCTACTTTTGCGCTTCCTTATTAGAAAATCCTACTCTCTTTTGTGTTGTTGGAGTTAAGAATTGATGCTTTGTCTATGATTTTGACCGAGAAGGGCAGGAAAGAAAGGAATGGAAAGACAGGGCTATTTTCTAAGCACTCGGAGATTACTCATGGGAGACGCATTATGAAACTTCCTGTAGAATGTATAATCAAGATTCTCCAATTAAAATGATCCCATGTCAATACATTACAGTACAAATCTATCAGTTAGTCAATAACCTCATGTTAAATGTACTCCATAAGTGAGCTACAAAAACCCACATTAGGTCATATTGTCGGCCTACTCATTGGCCATAAGTAGTACATTTCATTACATCCCACTGCACTTTGTACCTCTGCTAGCAGTAGATTGAAAGCATGGCAGGGAACATGGTCGAAAGGAACCAAGCTACACATATTAGTCAAATGTTAACATGCAAACTTGCTACGCCTCGACCGCTAGTTAGGGGTTATAACTAGCTACATCTCGACCGCTAGGTAGCGGTAACTTGCTACGTCTCGACCGCTAGTTAGGGGTTATAACTAGCTACATCTCGACCGCTAGGTAGCGGTAACTTGCTACGCCTCGACCGCTAGTTAGGGGTTATAACTAGCTACATCTCGACCGCTAGGTAGCGGTAACTTGCTACGTCTCGACGTCTAGGTAGCGGTAACTTGCTACGTCTCGACCGCTAGTTAGGGGTTATAACTAGCTACATCTCGACCGCTAGGTAGCGGTAACTTGCTACGTCTCGACAGCTAGGTAGCGGTATTCACTCGCTACATCTCGATCACTAGGTAGCGGTTATCACTAGCTACATCTCGACTGCTAGGTCGCAGTAACTTGCTACAGCTTCACCGCTAGGTAGTGGTAACTTGCTGTGTCTAGACTTCTAGGTAGCGGTTATCACTAGCTACATTTAGACCGCTAGGTAGCAGTAACTTGCTACATCCTGACCGCTAGGTAGCGGTTATCACTAGCTACATCTCGACCGCTAGGTAGTGGTGACGTGCAATGTCTCGACAGCTAGGTATTGGTAACTTCCTACGTCTCGACAGCTAGGTAGAGGTTATCACTTGCCATGTCTCGACCACAAGGTAGCGGTTATCACTCGCTACGTCTCGACCGCTAAGTAGCGGTAACTCGCTATGTCTCAACCGCTAGGTAGAGGTTATCAATTGCTACGTCTCGACCGCTAAGTAGCGGTAACTCACTAAGTCTCGACCGCTAGGTAGCGGTAACTTGCTACAGCTTCACCGCTAGGTAGTGGTAACTTGCTATGTCTCGACCACTAGGTAGCGGTTATCACTAGCTACATCTCGACAGCATGGTAGCGGTAACTTCCTACGTCTCGACAGCTAGGTAGAGGTTATCACTTGCCATGTCTCGACCACAAGGTAGCGGTTATCACTCGCTACGTCTCGACCGCTAAGTAGCGGTAACTCGCTATGTCTCAACCGCAATTTAGCGGTAACTCGCTAGGTCTCGACCGCTAGGTAGAGGTTATCACTTGCTACGTCTCGACCGCTAGGTAGCGGTAACTCACTAAGTCTCGACCGCTAGGTAGCGGTAACTTGCTACAGCTTCACCGCTAGGTAGTGGTAACTCGCTACGTCTCGACCGCTAGGTAGCGGTAAATCGCTAGGTCTCGACAGCTAGGTAGTGGTTATCACTTGCTACGTCTCGACCGCTAGGTAGTGGTAACTCGCTAGGTCTCGACCGCTAGGTAGCGGTAACTCGCTAGGTCTCGACCGCTAGGTAGAGGTTATCACTCGCTACGTCTCGACCGCTAGGTAGCGGTAACTCGCTAGGTCTCGACCGCTAGGTAGCGGTAACTCGCTGGGGCTCGTCCGCTAGGTAGCGGTAACTCGCTACGTCTCGAACGCTAGGTAACGGTAACTCGCTAGGTCTCGTCTGCCAGGTAGCGGTAACTCGCTAGGTCTCGACTGCCAGGTAGCTGTAACTCGCTACTTCTCGACCGCTAGGTAGCGGTAACTCGCTAGGTCTCGTCTGCCAGGTAGCGGTAACTCGCTGGGGCTCGTCTGCCAGGTAGCGGTAACTCGCTAGGTCTTGTCCGCTAGGTAGCGGTAACTCGCTACGTCTCGAACGCTAGGTAGCGGTAACTCGCTAGGTCTCGACCGCTAGGTAGCGGTAACACGCTAGGTTTCGACCGCTAGGTAGAGGTAACTCGCTAGGTCTCATATGCCAGGTAGAGGTAACTCGCTACGTCTCCACCGCTAGGTAGCGGTATCTCGCTAAGTCTCCACCGCTAGGTAGCGGTAACTCGCTATGTCTCCACCGCTAGGTAGTGGTATCTCGCTACGTCTCCACCGCCAGGTAGCGGTAACTCGCTACTTCTCCACCGCTAGGTAGCGGTAACTCGCTACGTCTCGAACGCTAGGTAGCGGTAACTCGCTAGGTCTCGTCTGCCAGGTAGCGGTAACTCGCTGGGGCTCGTCTGCCAGGTAGCGGTAACTCGCTAGGTCTTGTCCGCTAGGTAGAGGTTATCACTCGCTACGTCTCGACCGCTAGGTAGCGGTAACTCGCTAGGTCTCGACCGCTAGGTAGCGGTAACACGCTAGGTTTCGACCGCTAGGTAGAGGTAACTCGCTAGGTCTCATATGCCAGGTAGAGGTAACTCGCTACGTCTCCACCGCTAGGTAGCGGTATCTCGCTAAGTCTCCACCGCTAGGTAGCGGTATCTCGCTACGTCTCCACCGCTAGGTAGCGGTATCTCGCTGTACTGTACTTTATATTTTGCTTGAGAGGGTTAATCGTTCATTTTTGATAGGCTAACGTTACTTGATGAAGAAATGCTGTTATAGCAGCTGTGTGTTTTTGCCTTGAAGCTAAAATGCAATACGTGTAGCCTATACAGGTGAGCAAATAACCCCTTCACGCAAATGTGTGTGTATTGTTGCATTATTCAAGAGTGTAGTGTACGTTTTAGAAGATACGTTTCGGTCATTGTTTGATAGTTTGTGCTTACTGGCTGGTGGCTACTGTGATGTGTACAGTCAATTTCAGCTGCCGGACCAAGAATGTCACGTTGCCATCCACAGCTGTAGGTAAAGCAAGGATGTTATGCAAATTGAAAAGTATCATTCTCTTTTGCCTTCCAGCTCCTCAGATTCTCTTTCACATCCCGTAGTGGGAATAGGACCAACATTTAACCAGAGGCCTTCATTGTTAGTCTGAAGGAGTTACTTCAGACCACTACTTTAGGGAATAAACGAACACAAGGCCAGGATGCTCCCCCAACACGCAGAAAAAACACAGTACAACACATAAAGACACACAAAGTCTTGCCACCAGCCCACTGCCGAAAGAAGGAGAAGACAAGTAGTATGATGCTTAAATATCAAATTATTTGGTTCACATTTACAATGACCTACTGGCAAAGTGGCCTTGTCAGCTAGTTTCAGGCTGGGGGCCCGTCCCTTGGGCCTCGCATGGAGGAACCAGGCATCCTGCCCGGCACACTCAACACAACATCTTAACCTTTTCCACCGAGGAACAGTCTGCTGCTGAATGCACAAAAGTGAGTTGACATTAAGGAAAGCCGAAACTGCCGGCAAAGGACGGAGAGTTGGTTCAGGTCAGTACAGAGGCCTTTAACTGAAGTGTGCGTCAGCAGGAGACCTACGGGTACACTTTAGTAGAATTAAAGGAACTTATTCCCCCAAGCAATGTTGGTTGTTGCACTTCCTGTATAAATCTAAATAAATGGTTTTACCTACTGTAGTGCGAAGAACAATAGTTAATAACCCGTATTTGGCATCTTCGTTACACAACTATGTAAATATCATTTCTAGATAGGGAGAGAGCTGACAATTACCTATCACTGTTTCTGTCTGTTCCTCTGGCTTATGCACATTCCAATACACACTCAAACAAACACACACACACACACACACACACACACACACACACACACACACGCACGCACGCACGCACGCACGCACGCACGCACGCACGCACGCACACACACACACACGCACGCACACACACACACACACACACACACACACACACACACACACACACACACACACACACACACACACACACACACACACATACAAAGGCAGAAAATGCATACACAGAGGTTGTGTGTGTGTGTTAGCCCACTTTGAACCTCACTAGCATCGTTAGCGCGCTAGGTTGCCTGAGGCTACGGGGAAGTGCTACAACACACAGCTCAGTTGGCTTCACAAAACATCTACAGCAAATCCTCCAGAGATTCATTAAAGAGACAAGCGGCTCCTGCAGCACATTGTGAATCTGGGGGAAGATATCAGGGCAATGATACTACTGCCGGTGTCTTTCACTCAAAAGGGATTTTCTCCCTGTTGTAGCTCCTTAGTCAGACTTTATTTTCACATTGACAGCGGAGATTTTCAAGGCGGTTAAGATGCATCTTGTTTGACAGGGGAGATTTTCAAGGCAGTTTAGATGTCTCTCGTGTGACAGGGGAGATTTTCAAGGCAGTTTAGAAGCCTCTTGTTTGACAGGGGAGATTTTCAAGGCAGTTTAGAAGTCTGTTGTGTGACAGGGGAGATTTCCAAGGCAGTTTAGAAGCCTCTTGTTTGACAGGGGAGATTTCCAAGGCAGTTTAGAAGCCTCTTGTTTGACAGGGGAGATTTTCAAGGCAGTTTAGAAGCCTGTTGTTTGACAGGGGAGATTTCCAAGGCAGTTTTAGACTCATCTCGTTTCAGGAAAGGAACAATTCATTAGAGATGAGTCAGCCGGTACCTTTTTAAACTGAAACTGGACACACAAACAGACAGACAGACAGACATGGATATTGTGCCCACACATATCCACAGGCAGGGAGACTGCAGTCTCTCTCTCATTCTCATACACACACACACACACACACACACACACACACACACACACACACACACACACACACACACACACACACACACACACACACACACACACACACACACACACACACACACACACACACACACACACACACACACACACACACACACACACACACACACACACACACACACACACACACACACACACACACACACACCACTTGTTTCACTGTCTGTTCTTCTTGCCCTCTTCTATTCCTGCTGACTGCAAGCTTTAACACAGAGGGATGAAATTACTGGGGAATATCATTATACCAAGACGTTCCTCTGACCTTGATAGAATATGCCACGCGTCTCATATCTTCAGAGTGGAATACCAGAAGAATAAAGAACCAACACATATCCTAATCCATGCTGAAGTCAGCGTTATCACAAGACAAAAAAACAAAGTTTCCTGATAAAAAAAAAATATATATATATTTTTCTCTCTCTCTCTGTCTCTCTCTGTCTATCTCTCTCTCTCTCTCTCTCTCTCTCTCTCTGTACCTCTCTCTCCAACTCCTTCTAGTTTTTTCTCACTCTCCCTACCTCTCTCTCACTCCCCCTCCCTCTCTCTCCCTCTCTCATTCTCACTCCCCCTCGCTCTCCCTCCCTCCCTCTCTCTCACTCCCCCTCCCTCTCTCTCCCTCTGTCATTCTCCCTCCCTCTCTCTCTCTCCCTCCCTCTCTCTCTCCCTCTCTCATTCTCACTCCCCCTTGCTCTCCCTCCCTCTCTCTCTCCCTCTCTCTCTCTCCCTCCCTCGCTCTCTCTCTCTCTCCCTTGCTCATTCTCACTCCCCCTCGCTCTCCCTCCCTCTCTCTCACTCCCCCTCCCTCTCTCCCTCTCTCATTCTCACTCCCCCTCGCTCTCCCTCCCTCTCTCTCTCCCTCTCTCTCTCTCTCTCCCTCGCTCATTCTCACTCCCCCCCGCTCTCCCTCCCTCTCTCTCACTCCCCCTCCCTCTCTCCCTCTCTCATTCTCCTCCCCCTCTCTCTCCCTCTCTCTCCCTCCCTCTCTCTCCCTCCCTCTCTCTTCTCCCTCTCTCATTCTCACTCCTCCTCGCTCTCCCTCCCCCTCTCTCACTCCCCCTCCCTCTCTCTCCCTCTCTCATTCTCCTCCCCCTCTCTCTCCCTCTCCCTCCCTCTCTCTCTCTCCCTCCCTCTCTCTCTCCCTCTCTCACTCTCTCCCTCCATCTCCCCCTCTCTCTCTCCCTCTCTCATTCTCACTCCCCCTTGCTCTCCCTCCCTCTCTCTCTCCCTCTCTCACTCCCCCTCCCTCTCTCTCCCTCTCTCATTCTCACTCCCCCTCTCTCTCCCTCCCTCTCTCTCTCTCCCTCTTTCATTCTCATTCCCCCTCTCTCTCTCTCCCTCTCTCTCTCTCCCTCTTTCATTCTCATTCCCCCTCTCTCTCCCTCCCTCTCCCTCCCCCTCTCTCTCTCCCTCTTTCATTCTAATTCCCCCTCTCTCTCCCTCCCTCTCTCTCTCTCCCTCTCTCATTCTCACTCCCCCTCTCTCTCCCTCCCTCTCTCTCCCTCCCTCTCTCTTCTCCCTCTCTCATTCTCACTCCCCCCATCTCTCTCTCCCTCTCTCTCCCTCCCTCTCTCTCTCCCTCTCTCATTCTCACTCCCCCTCCCTCTCTCTCCCTCTCTCATTCTCACTCCCCCCATCTCTCTCTCCCTCTCTCTCCCTCCCTCTCTCTCCCTCCCTCTCTCTCTCTCCCTCTTTCATTCTCACTCCCCCTCTCTCTCCCTCCCTCTCTCTCTCTCCCTCTTTCATTCTCATTCCCCCTCTCTCTCTCTCCCGCTCTCATTCTCACTCCCCCTCTCTCTCCCTCCCTCTCTCTCTCTCCCTCTTTCATTCTCATTCCCCCTCTCTCTCTCTCCCTCTCTCATTCTCACTCCCCCTCGCTCTCCCCCCTCTCTCTCCCTCCCTCTCTCTCCCTCCCTCTCTCTCTCTCCCTCTCTCATTCTCACTCCCCCTCTCTCTCCCTCCCTCTATCTCTCTCCCTCTTTCATTCTCATTCCCCCTCTCTCTCTCTCCCTCTCTCATTCTCACTCCCCTCGCTCTCCCTCCCTCTCTCTCACTCCCCCTCCCTCTCTCTCCCTCTCTCATTCTCACCCTCCCCCTCTCTCTCTCCCTCTCTCTCCCTCCCTCTCTCTCCCTCCCTCTCTCTCTCTCCCTCTCTCATTCTCACTCCCCCTCTCTCTCCCTCCCTCTCTCTCTCTCCCTCTTTCATTCTCATTCCCCCTCTATCTCTCTCCCTCTCTCATTCTCACTCCCCCTCGCTCTTCCTCCCTCTCTCACTCTGCCTCTCTCTCTCACACTTTCACTCATCTCAAAATGGTGTACATTTGCTGAAGTGTCATCAATGTCTCAAAGAGTGCTGCACATTTCACCAAGTCTTCTAAAAGAAAGCCTCAACGGTTAAGTTTTCAGAATACCTGCTTCCCTTCAGGAATATAAAATATCCTTTGTCGGGGTTGTGTGACATTAAAACGTCCAATATCACCATCAGCAAAACCCACCTTAGGGTTAACAAAAAACCCACCTTTTTATTAACATTAGTTGTCATGCCAATGCTCAACTGAGCTGTCCCAGTTGTCTGAGAGCGTCTATCACCCACCATGCCATTTGCATGTAAGCAATCTATGCAAAAAAAAAAAAGTCCTCTGTCTCGTAGTTCTGGAAGGGATCCAGTGCGCACTAACAACTGTCACACCCTAATGATCGACCAATGGCTGACTGAATCTCTCCCTTGTAAATCTGCTGCCACTTTGGCTCACCGCTAATTAATTCCCCTTTCTAAATGATATTAAGAGTGTTTCTCAACACTCCTACACCATCTATATTTATTCTGAATTACGCCACGGTCTTTCATTCATTACCTCAAAGTACTTTATGCATTTACTCTGGTCTTGAACGAACGCCAGTGAGGATATAGAAAGAGTTAAAGTCACACAAAAAAGAAGGGAGCGAGTGAAGGTGGTAGAAACTGAATACATTTCTGTGCTAGGCTAGCTACGGTGAACGGTGCCAAGCCTGTTCATTATTTATCTGAGCTAACAGACACAGTTGTAATGTAGCGGTGCAATGAGGAATCGGGCCTCTGGGACTCTTCCCACTCTCCACTCTCCTCTCTCCTGTCTCCTCTCCCTCTCTCCTCTCTCCTCTCTCCTCTCTCCTCTCTCCTCTCCCCTCTCTCCTCTCTCCTCTCTCCTCTCCCCTCTCTCCTCTCTCCTCTCTCCTCTCTCCTCTCTCCTCTCTCCTCTCCCCTCCCCCTCTCTCTGATTCCCCCTCTCCCTGCTCCCCTCTCTGCTCCCCTCTCCCAGTTCCTCTCTCTCTGCTCCCCTCTCCCTGCTCCCCTCTCCCTGCTCCCCTCTCTCTGCTCCCCTCTCTCTGCTCCCCTCTCCCAGCTCCTCTCTCTCTGCTCCCCTCTCTCTGCTCCCCTCTCTGCTCCCCTCTCCCAGCTCCTCTCTCTGCTCCCCTCTCTCTTCTCCCCTTTCTCTGCTCCCCTCTCCCTGCTCCCCTCTCTCTGCTCCCCTCTCCCAGCTCCTCTCTCTCTGCTCCCCTCTCTCTTTTCCCCTCTCTCTGCTCCCCTCTCCCAGCTCCTCTCTCTCTGCTCCCCTCTCTCTTTCCCCCTCTCTCTGCTCCCCTCTCCCAGCTCCTCTCTCTCTGCTCCCCTCTCTCTGCTCCCCTCTCTCTGCTCCACTCTCCCAGCTCCCCTCTCTCTGCTCCCCTCTCTCTGCTCCCCTCTGTCTGCTCCCCTCTCCCTGCTCCCCTCTCTCTGCTCCCCTCTCCCAGCTCCTCTCTCTCTGCTCCCCTCTCTCTGCTCCCCTCTCTCTGCACCCCTCTCTCTGCTCCCCTCTCTCTGCTCTCCTCTCTCATTTCCACTCTCCCCGCTTCCTTCTCTCTTATCCTCTTTATCCTCTCCCCTCTCCCCTTTATCCTCTCCCCTTTATCCTCTCCCCTCTATCCTCTCCCCTCTATCCTCTATCCTTTATCCTCTCCCCTTTATCCTCTCCCCTTTATCCTCTCCCCTTTATCCTCTCCCCTCTATCCTCTATCCTCTCCCCTTTATCCTCTCCCCTCTATCCTCTATCCTCTCCCCTCTCCCCTCTATCCTCTCCCCTTTATCCTCTCCCCTTTATCCTCTACCCTCTCCCCTCTATCCTCTATCCTCTCCCCTTTATCCTCTCCCCTCTTCCCTCTCCCCTCTCCCCTCTATCCTCTCCCCTCTATCCTCTCCCCTTTATCCTCTCCCCTCTATCCTCTATCCTTTATCCTCTCCCCTTTATCCTCTCCCCTCTATCCTCTATCCTCTATCCTCTCCCCTTTATCCTCTCCCCTCTATCCTCTCCCCTCTATCCTATCCCCTCTCCCCTTTATCCCCTCCCCTCTCCCCTCTATCCTCTCCTCTCTACACTCTGTCCTCTCCCCTCTCCCCTCTATCCTCTATCCTCTCCCCTTTATCCTCTCCCCTCTCCCCTTTATCCTCTCCCCTTTATCCTCTCCCCTTTAATCCTCTCCTCTCTACCCTCTGTCCTCTCTCCTCTATCCTCTCCCCTCTCCCCTCTATCCTCTCCCCTATCCCCTCTATCCTCTCCCCTCTCCCATTTATCCTCTCCCCTCTCCTCTCTACCCTCTCCCCTCTACCCTTTCCCCTCCATCCTCTCTCCCCTCTATCCTCTCCCTTTATCCTCTCCCCTCTCCCCTTTATCCTCTCACCTCTCCGCTTTATGCTCTCCCCTCTCCCCTTTATCCTCTCCCCTCTCCCCTCTATCCTCTCCTCTCTACCCTCTGTCCTCTCCCCTCTATCCTCCGCCCTTTATGCTCTACCCTTTCCCCTTTATCCTCTCCCCTCTCCCCTCTATCCTCTCCTCTCTACCCTCTGTCCTCTCCCCTCTATCCTCTACCCTTTATGCTCTCCCCTCTCCCCTCTATCCTCTACCCTTTATGCTCTCCCCTCTCCACTTTATCCTCTCCTCTTTATCCTCTCCCCTCTATCTTCTCCTCTCTACCCTCTGTCCTCTCCCCTCTATCCTCTCCCCTTTATCCTCTATCTTCTCCTCTCTACCCTCTCCCCTCTCCCCTCTATCCTCTCCCCTTTATCCTCTATCCTCTACCCTTTATCCTCTCCCCTCTCCCCTCTATCCTCTCCCCTCTCCCCTCTATCCTCTCCTCTCTACCCTCTGTCCTCTCCCCTCTATCCTCTCCCCTTTATCCTCTCCCCTCTCCCCTTTATCATCTCCCCTCTCCCCTTTATCCTCTCCCCTCTATTCTCTATCCTCTATCATCTCCCCTTTATCCTCTATCCTCTATCCTTTATCCTCTCCCCTTTATCCTCTCCTCTCTCCCCTTTATCCTCTCCCCTCTATCATGTCCTCTATCTCCTTTCCCTTCTCTTCTCTCCCCTCTCTCCTCTCCCCTATCTCCTCTCCCCTATCTCCGTTCCCCTATATCCTTTCCCCTATCTCTTTTCCCATATCCCTATATCCTCTCCCTTATCTCCTTTGCCCTATCTCCTTTCCCCTATCTCCTCTCCCCTATCTCCTCTCCCCTCTCACCTCTCCCCTATCTCCTTTCCCCTATCTTCTCTCCCCTCTCTCCTCTCTCCTCTCCCCTCTTTCCTCTCCCCTCTCGCCTCTCCCCTATCTCCTCTCCCCTATCTCCTCTCCCCTATCTTCTCTCCCCTATCTCCTCTCTCCTCTCCCCTCTTTCCTCTCCCCTCTCGCCTCTCCCCTATCTCCTCTCCCAGATGAAGACTGTGTGCCAGCCAGGGTGCCATTCAGAGTGAACCAGCATTCTCTCTCTACTAATATCACTGACTGCATTACTAATGGCAATTTCCCATTTTCCTTTACTCAGTCTTTCCCACTCCCTCTCTTGCTCTCTCTCTCACCCTCTAAATGTTCTCTGTTTTCCCTCTCTCTTGCTCTCTCTCTCACCCTTTATATTTACTCAGTCGTTCTCGCCTCTTCTAGATGCAAGTTCGCATGCCCTCGACACCTTCAATTTATACACAGACACACTAAATGGTGCATTTCAACATGTGTGTCTAGTGTGGAGTCTGAATCTATTTTCAAATTGTGTTTATTATATTTTTCTGGTGTGTGAGCATATGCCAAACCTGTCAGTCAGATATGAAGAGCAGCATGTATCTGTGTGATGATGAATATCAATGTTTACCAGACCCCAGAGAGGTGAATATCATAATTTGTGCAGTCACTCCGTGGCTTTCAGATGTGTATCATAATTGTGTATGTTTATTCTTTATGCGTTGATGCTCTACAGTACACTGACAGCAGGACAATGGAACAGAAGTGAGAAAATACATGTTAGACTGGAAATAATGAATGTATTTTTAAGATTTGTTATATTAAATTACCGTACATTATTAGCAGACTATTGTAGGTAGGTCAAATAAAAACAGGAGAACAATTACTCAGTACCAGAGGAAATGTCATAGTGAACAATATAGTATTTTACAATGTCCTTCCTCTCTCTCTTTCCTCACCCCGCCTACCCTGTCTTCCTCTCTCTCTTTCCTCCCTCTACCACCCTGTCTTCCTCTCTCTCTTTCCTCCCCCCTACCACCCTGTCTTCCTCTCTCTCTTTACTCCCCCTACCACCCTGTCTTCCTCTCTCTCTTTACTCCCCCTACCACCCTGTCTTCCTCTCTCTCTCTTTCCTCCCCCTACCACCAGGTCTTCCTCTCTCTCTTTCCTCCCCCTACCACCCTGTCATCCTCTCTCTCTTTCCTCCCCCTACCACCCCGTCTTCCTCTCTCTCTTTACTCCCCCTACCACCCTGTCTTCCTCTCTCTCTCTTTCCTCCCCCTACCACCCTGTCTTCTTCTCTCTCTTTACTCCCCCTACCACCGTCTTCCTCTCTCTCTCTTTCCTCCCCCTACCACCCTGTCTTCCTCTCTCTCTTTACTCCCCCTACCACCCTGTCTTCCTCTCTCTCTTTACTCCCCCTACCACCCTGTCTTCCTCTCTCTCTTTACTCCCCCTACCACCCTGTCTTCCTCTCTCTCTTTACTCCCCCTACCCCCCTGTCTTCCTCTCTCTCTCTTTCCTACCACCCTGTCTTCCTCTCTCTCTTTACTCCCCCTACCACCCTGTCTTCCTCTCTCTCTTTACTCCCCTACCACCCTGTCTTCCTCTTTCTCTCTTTCCTTCCCCCTACCACCCTGTCTTCCTCTCTCTCTCTCTCTTTCCTCCCCCCTACCCCCCTGTCTTCCTCTCTCTCTTTACTCCCCCTACCACCCTGTCTTCCTCTCTCTCTCGTTCCTCCCCTACCACCCTGTCTTCCTCACTCTCTCTTTCCTCCCCCTACCACCCTGTCTTCCTCTCTCTCTTTACTCCCCTACCACCCTGTCTTCCTCTCTCTCTTTACTCCCCCTACCACCCTGTCTTCCTCTCTCTCTCTTTCCTCCCCTCTACCACCCTGTCTTCCTCTCTCTCTTTCCTCCCCCTTCCACCCTGTCTTACTCTCTCTCTTTCCTCCCCCTACCACCCTGTCTTCCTCTCTCTCTTTCCTCCCCCTACCACCCTGTCTTCCTCTCTCTCTTTCCTCCCCCTACCACCCTGTCTTCCTCTCTCTCTTTACTCACCCTACCACCCTGTCTTCCTCTCTCTCTCTTTCCTCCCCCCTATCACCCTGTTTTCCTCTCTCTCTTTACTCCCCCTACCACCGTCTTCCTCTCTCTCTCTTTCCTCCCCCCTACCACCCTGTCTTCCTCTCTCTCTATCCTCACCCCGCCTACCCTGTCTTCCTCTCTCTCTTTACTCCCCCTACCACCCTGTCTTCCTCTCTCTCTCTTTCCTCCCCGCTACCACCCTGTCTTCCTCTCTCTCTTTACTCCCCCTACCACCCTGTCTTCCTCTCTCTCTCTTTCCTCCCCCCTACCACCCTGTCTTCCTCTCTCTCTTTACTCCCCCTACCTCCCTGTCTTCCTCTCTCTCTTTACTCCCCCTACCACCCTGTCTTCCTCTCTCTCTTTACTCACCCTACCACCCTGTCTTCCTCTCTCTCTCTTTCCTCCCCCCTATCACCCTGTCTTCCTCTCTCTCTTTACTCCCCCTACCACCGTCTTCCTCTCTCTCTCTTTCCTCCCCCCTACCACCCTGTCTTCCTCTCTCTCTTTACTCCCCCTACCACCATGTCTTCTTCTCTCTCTCTTTCCTCCCCCCTACCACCCTGTCTTCCTCTCTCTCTTTACTCCCCCTACCACCCTGTCTTCCTCTCTCTCTCGTTCCTCCCCCTACCACCCTGTCTTCCTCACTCTCTCTTTCCTCCCCCCTACCACCCTGTCTTCCTCTCTCTCTTTACTCCCCCTACCACCCTGTCTTCCTCTCTCTCTTTACTCCCCCTACCACCCTGTCTTACTCTCTTTCTTTACTCCCCCTACCACCCTGTCTTCCTCTCTCTCTCTTTCCTCCCCTCTACCACCCTGTCTTCCTCTCTCTCTTTCCTCCCCCTACCACCCTGTCTCACTCTCTCTCTTTCCTCCCCCTACCACCCTGTCTTCCTCTCTCTCTTTCCTCCCCTACCACCCTGTCTTCCTCTCTCTCTTTACTCCCCCTACCACCCTGTCTTCCTCTCTCTCTTTACTCACCCTACCACCCTGTCTTCCTCTCTCTCTCTTTCCTCCCCCTATCACCCTGTCTTCCTCTCTCTCTTTACTCCCCCTACCACCGTCTTCCTCTCTCTCTCTTTCCTCCCCCCTACCACCCTGTCTTCCTCTCTCTCTTTACTCCCCCTACCACCCTGTCTTACTCTCTTTCTTTACTCCCCCTACCACCCTGTCTTCCTCTCTCTCTCTTTCCTCCCCTCTACCACCCTGTCTTCCTCTCTCTCTTTCCTCCCCCCTACCACCCTGTCTTACTCTCTCTCTTTCCTCCCCCCTACCACCCTGTCTTCCTCTCTCTCTTTCCTCCCCCTACCACCCTGTCTTCCTCTCTCTCTTTACTCCCCCTACCACCCTGTCTTCCTCTCTCTCTTTACTCACCCTACCACCCTGTCTTCCTCTCTCTCTCTTTCCTCCCCCCTATCACCCTGTCTTCCTCTCTCTCTTTACTCCCCCTACCACCGTCTTCCTCTCTCTCTCTTTCCTCCCCCCTACCACCCTGTCTTCCTCTCTCTCTTTACTCCCCCTACCACCCTGTCTTCTTCTCTCTCTCTTTCCTCCCCCCTACCACCCTGTCTTCCTCTCTCTCTATCCTCACCCCGCCTACCATGTCTTCCTCTCTCTCTTTACTCCCCCTACCACCCTGTCTTCCTCTCTCTCTCTTTCCTCCCCGCTACCACCCTGTCTTCCTCTCTCTTTACTCCCCCTACCACCCTGTCTTCCTCTCTCTCTCTTTCCTCCCCCCTACCACCCTGTCTTCCTCTCTCTCTTTACTCCCCCCTACCACCCTGTCTTCCTCTCTCTCTTTACTCCCCCTACCACCCTGTCTTCCTCTCTCTCTTTACTCCCCCTACCACCCTGTCTTCCTCTCTCTCTCTTTCCTCCCCCTACCACCCTGTCTTCCTCTCTCTCTTTACTCCCCCTACCACCGTCTTCCTCTCTCTCTCTTTCCTCCCCCCTACCACCCTGTCTTCCTCTCTCTCTTTACTCCCCCTACCACCATGTCTTCTTCTCTCTCTCTTTCCTCCCCCCTACCACCCTGTCTTCCTCTCTCTCTTTCCTCACCCCGCCTACCCTGTCTTCTTCTCTCTCTTTACTCCCCATACCACCCTGTCTTCCTCTCTCTCTCTTTCCTCCCCGCTACCACCCTGTCTTCCTCTCTCTCTTTACTCCCCCTACCACCCTGTCTTCCTCTCTCTCTCTTTCCTCCCCCTACCACCCTGTCTTCCTCTCTCTCTTTACTCCCCCCTACCACCCTGTCTTCCTCTCTCTCTTTACTCCCCCTACCACCCTGTCTCCCTCTCTCTCTTTACTCCCCCTACCACCCTGTTTCCTCTCTCTCTTTACTCCCCCTACCACCCTGTCTTCCTCTTTCTCTCTTTCCTCCCCCCATACCACCCTGTCTTCCTCTCTCTCTCTTTCCTCCCCCCTACCCCCTTGTCTTCCTCTCTCTCTTTACTCCCCCTACCACCCTGTCTTCCTCTCTCTCTCGTTCCTCCCCCTACCACCCTGTCTTCCTCACTCTCTCTTTCCTCCCCCCTACCACCCTGTCTTCCTCTCTCTCTTTACTCCCCCTACCACCCTGTCTTCCTCTCTCTCTTTACTCCCCCTACCACCCTGTCTTACTCTCTCTCTTTACTCCCCCTACCACCCTGTCTTCCTCTCTCTCTCTTTCCTCCCCTCTACCACCCTGTCTTCCTCTCTCTCTTTCCTCCCCCTACCACCCTGTCTTACTCTCTCTCTTTCCTCCCCCTACCACCCTGTCTTCCTCTCTCTCTTTCCTCCCCCTACCACCCTGTCTTCCTCTCTCTCTTTACTCCCCCTACCACCCTGTCTTCCTCTCTCTCTTTACTCACCCTACCACCCTGTCTTCCTCTCTCTCTCTTTCCTCCCCCCTATCACCCTGTCTTCCTCTCTCTCTTTACTCCCCCTACCACCGTCTTCCTCTCTATCTTTCCTCCCCCCTACCACCCTGTCTTCCTCTCTCTCTTTACTCCCCCTACCACCCTGTCTTCTTCTCTCTCTCTTTCCTCCCCCCTACCACCCTGTCTTCCTCTCTCTCTTTCCTCACCCCGCCTACCCTGTCTTCCTCTCTCTCTTTACTCCCCCTACCACCATGTCTTCCTCTCTCTCTCTTTCCTCCCCGCTACCACCCTGTCTTCCTCTCTCTCTTTACTCCCCCTACCACCCTGTCTTCCTCTCTCTCTCTTTCCTCCCCCCTACCACCCTGTCTTCCTCTCTCTCTTTCCTCCCCCCTACCACCCTGTCTTCCTCTCTCTCTTTACTCCCCCTACCACCCTGTCTTCCTCTCTCTCTCTTTCCTCCCCCCTACCACCCTGTCTTCCTCTCTCTCTTTCCTCCCCCCTACCACCCTGTCTTCCTCTCTCTCTTTACTCCCCCTACCACCCTGTCCTCCTCTTTCTCTCTTTCCTCCCCCTACCCCCTGTCTTCCTCTCTCTCTTTCCTCCCCCTACCACCCTGTCTTCCTCTCTCTCTTTTCTCCCCTACCACCCTGTCCTCCTCTTTCTCTCTTTCCTCCCCCCTACCACCCTGTCTTCCTCTCTCTCTTTACTCCCCCTACCACCCTGTCTTCCTCTTTCTCTCTTTCCTCCCCCCTACCACCCTGTCTTCCTCTCTCTCTTTACTCCCTCTACCACCCTGTCTTCCTCTCTCTCTCTTTCCTCCCCGCTACCACCCTGTCTTCCTCTCTCTCTTTACTCCCCCTACCACCCTGTCTTCCTCTCTCTCTTTACTCCCCCCTACCACCCTGTCTTCCTCTCTCTCTCTTTCCTCCCCCCTACCATCCTGTCTTCCTCTCTCTCTCTTTCCTCCCCCCTACCACCCTGTCTTCCTCTCTCTCTCTTTCCTCCCCCCTACTACACTGTCTTCCTCTCTCTCTCTTTACTCCCTCATCCTACTTTGTCTCTCTCTCTCACTCCCAGTCTCTTCTGACCCGCTGAATCATGACTCCTCACTCCCAGTCTCTTCTGACCGACTGAATCATGGCTCCTCACTCCCAGTCTCTTCTGACCCGCTGAATCGTGACTCCTCACTCCCAGTCTCTTCTGACTGACTGAATCATGGCTCCTTATTCCCAGTCTCTTCTGACTGACTGAATCATGACTCCTCACTCCCAGTCTCTTCTGACCGACTGAATCATGACTCCTTACTCCCAGTCTCTTCTGACCGACTGAATCATGACTCCTCACTCCCAGTCGATGGTTGAAGGGATCTCAGCTCCAGTCTCTCCTTCAGACTGTTGAAGGGTTCTCAGCTCCAGTCTCTCCTTCAGACTGTTGAAGGGTTCTCAGCTCCAGTCTCCAGAGTGTGTGTCCATGGGGGATATACCATTCAAGACTTCCCTGAGCTAGAGGGCCTTGGGAGACACTGGAGATGAGATCCCTTTAACAGTCTGAAGGAGAGACTGGAGCTGAGAACCCTTCAACAGTCTGAAGGAGAGACTGGAGCTGAGAACCCTTCAACAGTCTGAGGGAGAGACTGGAGCTGAGAACCCTTCAACAGTCTGAAGGAGAGACTGGAGCTGAGATCCCTCCAACAGTCTGAAGGAGAGACTGGAGCTGAGAACCCTTCAACAGTCTGAAGGAGAGACTGGAGCTGAGAACCCTTCAACAGTCTGAAGGAGAGACTGGAGCTGAGAACCCTTCAACAGTCTGAAGGAGAGACTGGAGCTGAGAACCCTTCAACAGTCTGAAGGAGAGACTGGAGCTGAGATCCCTTCAACAGTCTGAAGGAGAGACTGGAGCTGAGAACCCTTCAACAGTCTGAAGGAGAGACTGGAGCTCAGAACCCTTCAACAGTCTGAAGGAGAGACTGGAGCTCAGAACCCTTCAACAGTCTGAAGGAGAGACTGGAGCTGAGAACCCTTCAACAGTCTGCAGGACAGACTGGAGCTGAGAACCCTTCAACAGTCTGCAGGACAGACTGGGAGTGAGGAGCCTTGATTCAGACTGTTGAAGGGTTCTGAGCTCCAGTCTCTCCTTCAGACTGTTGAAGGGTTCTCAGCTCCAGTCTCTCCCTCAGACTGTTGAAGGGATCTTATCTCCAGTGTCTCCCAAGGCCCTCTAGCTCAGGGAAGTCTTGAATGGTATATCCCCCATGGACACACACTCTTTATTGGCTAAGCCCTCCCTCCCCCACTGACATGTAATTCCCCCTACTCCTCATTCCCCAAATCCCCTTTTAGTTATTTCAGAGTGCTTGCCAGCTGCCACATTAGAGACAGACAGTGTTCTACTAATAGCTGTTAGCAGCATATGCCTTGAACTTTGCATTAGAGAGAGAAGGGGACTTTTCATGCAAAAGAAGTCAAATGATCCATAACATATTATTCTGTCATTTGAAAACAGGAAATTATGATCGAGGGAGTGGCTGTGCCTTCCCCCGGGCCCTGTGTAGCATTACAATCCTCTCTCCATCATATTATGGAAGTGAAATACCTGCATTCTGTTCATTCATGGGAACGTGGTTTGTTTAACAGGAATACTAATGAATGTGCAAAATAAAAACAACTTCCTGTTATAGTCCAGGGGAGTTGTTTGTGGAGATATTTTTTCCAGACTTTTATTTTTGTGTACCTGTACAACATCAAGACTCACATGCACGATAATGCTATATCCTGTCTTTGTGTTAAGTTGTAATTAACAAATACACATGTTAATCAATAGAACAATAGATGACTGAATGAAGGAATGAATGACTAAATGAATGAATGAATGAGGGAATGAATGGGTGAATGAATGAATGAATAAATGAATGAATGAACGAATGAGTGAGTGAGTGAATTAATGAATGTATGAATGAATGAATAAATGAATGAATGAATGAATGAATACATGAATAAATGAATGAATAAATGAATGAATGAATTAATGAATGAATGAATGAATGAATTAATTAATTAATTAATTAATGAAGCAGTGATATTCCTAGATACAGGCCGTTCAGAAACTGTTCTGATCTTTTGACTTTTTCCACATTTTGTTACGTTACAGTCTTATTCTAAAATGGATTAAATTAATATATTTCCTCATCAATCTACATACAATACCGCATAATGTTAAAGTGAAAATACGTTTTTAGAAATGTTGGCAAATGTATTAAAAAATATATAAATGATTTACATTAACATATTATTTACATATGTATTCAGACCCTTTGCTATGAGACTCGAAATTGAGCTCAGGTGCATCCTGTTTCCATTGATCATCCTTGAGATGTTTCTACAACTTGATTGGAGTCCACCTGTGGTCAATTCAATTGATTGGACATGATTTGGAAAGGCACACGCCTGTCTATATAAGGTCCCACAGTTGACGGTGCATGTCAGAGCAAAAACCATGAGGTCAAAGGAATTGTGCTCCGAGACTGGATTGTGTCGAGGTAAAGATCTGGCTAAGGGTACCAAAAAATGTCTGCAGTATTGAAGGTCCCTAAGAACACAGTGGCCTCCATCATTGTTAAATGGAAGAAGTTTGGAACCACCAAGACTCTTCCTCGAGCTTGCACAGACAAACTGAGCAATCGGGAGAGAAGGGCCTTGGTTAGGAAGGTGACCAAGTACGCAATGGTCACTCTGAGAGAGGTCCAGAGTTCCTCTGTAGAGATTGGAGAACATTCCAGAATGACAAGCATCTCTGCAGCACTCCACCAATCAGGACTTTATGGTATAGTGGCCAGACGGATGCCACTCCTCAGTAAAAGGCACTTACAGCCCACTTGGAGCCAAAAGAAACCTAAAGGACTCTCAGACCATGAGAAACAAGATTCTCTGATCTGATGAAACAAAGATTGAACTATTTGGCCTGAATGTCAAGCATCACGTCTGGAGGAACCCTGAACCATCCCTACAGTGAAGCATGGTGGCATCATGCTGTGGGGATGTTTTTCAGCGGGAAGGACTGGGAGACTAGTCAGGATTGAGTTAAAGATGAATGGAATAAAGTACAGAGAGCTCCTTGTTGAGAACCTGCGCCAGAGCGCTCAGTACTTCAGACCGGGGCGATGTTTCACCTTCAGACAGGATAACGACCCTAAGCACACAGCCAAGACAACGCAGAAGTGACTTCGGGACAAGTCTCTGAATGTCATTGAGTGGCCCAGCCAGAGGCTGGACCCGATCCAACATCTCTGGAGAGCCTTGAAAATTGCTTTGCAGTGACGTTCCCCATCCAACCTGACAGAGCTTGAGAGGATCTGCAGAGAAGAATGGGAGAAACTCCCCAAATACAGGTGTGCCAAGCTTGTAGCATCACACCCAAGAAGACTTTAATGGCTGCCAAAGGTGCTTTAACAAAGTACTGAGTAAAGGGTCTGAATACTTACAGTACCTGTCAAAAGTTTGAACACGTCTACTCATTCAAGGGATTTTCTATATTTTTAATATTTTATACATTGTAGAATAATAGTTAAGAAATGAAAACTATGAAATAACACATATGGAGCTATTTAGTAACCAAAAAAGTCATAAACAAATCTAAATATATTTTATATTTGAGATTCTTCAAAGTTGCCACCCTTTGCCTTGATGACAGTTTTGCACACTTTTTGGCATTCTCTCAACCAGCTTCACCTGGAATGCTTTTCCAACAGTCTTGAAGGAGTTCCTAGATTTGCTAAGCACTTGTTGGCTTATTTTCATTCATTCTGCGGATCCAACTCATCCCAAACCATCTCAATTGGGTTGAGGTAGGGTGATTGTGGAGGCCATGTCATCTGATGCAGCACTCCATCACTCTCCTTCTTGATCAAATAGCCATTACACATCCTGGAGGTGTGTTGGGTCATTCTCCTGTTGAAAAACAAATTATATTCCCACTAAGCAGAAACCAGATGGGATGACGTGGTAGCCATGCTGGTTAAGTGTGCCTTGAGTTCTAAATAAATCACTGACAGTGTCACCAGCAAAGCACCCCCACACCATCACACCTCTTCCTCAATGCGTCACGGTGGGAACCACACATGAAGAGATCATCCATTCACCTACTCTGCGTCTCACAAAGACACAGCGAAAGTCTCTTCTTATCATTGGTGTCCTTTAGTAGTGGTTTCTATGCAGCAATTCAACCATGAAGGCCTGATTCACACAGTCTCCTCTGAACAGTTGATGTTGAGGTGTGTCTGTAACTTGAACTCCGTAAAACATTTATTTGGGCTGCAATGTCTGAGGCTGGTAACTCTGATGACCTTATCCTCTGCAGCAGAGGTCACGCTGGGTCTTACTTTCCTGTGGAGGTCCTCATGAGTGCCATTTTCATCATAGGGCTTGATGGTTTTTGAGACTGCACTTGAAGAAACTTTCAAAGTTCTTGAAATGTTCTGCATTGTCCCATCATTACCTTCATGTCCTAAAGTAATGATGGACTCTCATTTCTCTTTGATTATTTGAGCTGTTCTTGCCATAATATGGACTTGGTCTTTCACCAAATAGAACTATATTCTGTACACCAACCCTACCTTGTTACAACACAACTGATTGGCTCAAAACTGTTAAGAAGGAAAGATATTCAACAAATTAACTTTTAACAAGCCACACCTGTTAATCGAAATGCATTCCAGGTGACTACTTCATGAAGCTGGTTGAGACAATGCCAAGAGTGTGCAAAGCTACTTTATCATCAAGGCAAAGGGTGGCCATTTTGAAGAATCTCAAATATAAAATATATTTTTATTTGTTTGACACTTCTTTGGTTACTACCTGATTCCATATGTATTATTTCATAGTTTTGATATCTTCACTATTTTTCACAATGTAGAAAATATTAAATATAAAGAAAAACCTCTGAATGACTAGGTGTGTCCAAACTTTTGACTGGTTCCGTATGTAAATGTGATATTTCATTATTATTGTTTGTTATACATTTGCAAAAAAATTTAATTTTTTTTTTTGCTTTTTCATTGTGGGGTATTGTGATGTCATTATGGGTTATTGTGATGTAATTATGGGGTATTGTAATGTCATTATGGGTTATTGTGATGTAATTATGGGGTATTGTGATGTCATTATGGGGTATTGTGATGTCATTATGGGGTATTGTGATGTCATTATGGGGTATTGCGTGTAGATTGATGAGGGAAAAAAACAATTTAATCAATTTTAGAATAATGTAACAAAATGTGGAAAAAGCCAAGGGGTCTGAATACATTCTGAATGCACTGTATGCCCAAAGACACAAGGGTAAGAGAGAGGTCTTCCCTCTTTATTTGACTTGGCCTTGAGTGATACAATCAAACCAGATGGTCCATAGGTACAAGAGTCCCGTATTCACTAGTACAGTGCAATGCCTGTCAATAGCGTTCAACAAGCATTTTCAACGCTGTTCATAGTTGATGAAGACTACATTTCCAACACTGTTCATAGTTGATGAAGACTACATTTCCAACACTGTTCATAGTTGATGAAGACTACATTTCCAACGCTGTTCATAGTTGATGAAGACTACATTGCCAACGCTGTTCATAGTTGATGAAGACTACATTTCCAACACTGTTCATAGTTGAAGACTACATTGCCAACGCTGTTCATAGTTGATGAAGACTACATTTCCAACACTGTTCATAGTTGATGAAGACTACATTTCCAACACTGTTCATAGTTGATGAAGACTACATTTCCAACACTGTTCATAGTTGATAGACTACATTTCCAACACTGAGTTGAAGACTACATTTCCAACACTGTTCATAGTTGATGAAGACTACATTTCCAACACTGTTCATAGTTGATGAAGACTACATTTCCAACACTGTTCATAGTTGATGAAGACTACATTTCCAACACTGTTCATAGTTGATGAAGACTACATTTCCAACACTGTTCATAGTTGATGAAGACTACATTTCCAACACTGTTCATAGTTGATGAAGACTACATTTCCAACACTGTTCATAGTTGATGAAGACTACATTTCCAACACTGTTCATAGTTGATGAAGACTACATTTCCAACACTGTTCATAGTTGATGAAGACTACATTTCCAACACTGTTCATAGTTGATGAAGACTACATTGTTGTATTTGCCATTATTTTGTTTTCATGCCATTGAGCTACTCATACACCTTTTCTGCTCAGAAATACAACAATACGTGTAACAGACGACATCCAGAAATACCTCCAGGAAGCCTAGACTACTTACAGCACCCCCCCCCAGACTACTTACAGCACCCCCACCCCACCCCACCCCACCTCTTAGAAAATAGTTTAAACCGTTAAAGCTGTTGCTTTGAAGTCTGAGTAGTTTTCTTCTTCTTCCATGGATTACACGAGAGAAAGTTCAAAAGCAACTTCAAAACTACTGAGGATTGATAGATTCCTTTGTGGTTCCTCCCCTCCTCTCTGCCTGCACTGGATCCACCATCCTTGGCAGGCTGTTTCCAATAATTTGCGATGAGGCGGCCTGAATTTTATGGAAGTTTCTGTAAATTAGGCCTTCCATCAGCACTTTAGAGGTTTTTTTTCTCAGATCTCGGACACATTTTAGGAGGAGAAATAACATATGCAATTTCCGCACCCTCTCGGCACCCATTGAAGTTTCCACCTACACGCACTGACGGCGAGTCGAGAAAACAGAAATCTCCTTAGAAGTAATACACTAAAACGAGGGGTACGTGTTTCGGTGGTTTAGTAGTTAATTAAATGCAGGTCGTAGATGTATCTATCTACAGTATCTGTTTAGACAGCTGAAGTGAAGTCAGAGTGGGTTTCTGGGCTGTATAAGGCCCAGTGAAGTAAAAAAAAAAACAGATCCCCCTCCCTCCCCCTCCCTGTGTTTTATATACTGTAAATGTGTACGCTGTGAGGTTGGAATAATACTGTGGAATTGTGAAAATGATGATAATGACTTTTTAGTGTTAGAGCTGTTAGAAAAGACCACCTGAAAGTTCTGCCTGTTTTGGTGGGATGGAGTTTTGGCCTACCTGGCGACATCACCAGGCGATAAATTAGTTTTAATAGACCAATAAGAAAGAGAGTTTCAAACCTCTCTGCCAATAACAGCTAGTTTTCAGGTTTCCCCTCCCCACTCAGACCACTCCTAGCAAAAGTTTTGCTTGAGAAATTGCTCTTTATAAGAAGCTAGTTTCTTTTTGTCAATTTTCACAAGGTACTTAATTGTTACCCAGAATTGATTTGATATCGAGATTAAAAATGGCTACATTAGACCTTCATTTATTCTCAGTAGTCCTGGTTAATCTTTGCGCAGTGAGGTAAAAGCAATCAGGGTGCCACTGCCAAAAAACACATCTGTCCTCGAGAAAAAAAAAAGAAGAGAAAGGTTAAGAAGTAAATTGAAAATATTCAGTGCTGTGCAAACACTTTTTCGAGGACTAGGTAGATGGGTTATTTTTTGCTTCACTGTTTGTAATTTAGATGCTATTTCATATTGCATGGTTTTAGATTTGGATTGGGTAAGCAGAACAACGCAGGGGGTCATAACTTATTGAAGCTTTGAATGAGCCCTGCGTTTAAGGGAAAATTAATTGCGATATACTTTATTTAAGTTACTGCGTCAGGCGTGATGTTTGTTGTTGTAAACGAAGAACGGATGAGACGCCTAAGGAATTGTGTTTATGAACTTTACTTTTATTTAAGAGAAAACAATTCTGAAGATTATTTCTCAGGAGACATCTCCAAATGCATACAAACCATTTGTTATTGAAAGAATTGGGCAATTAAAGCACAAAAATCCACCCTAATCGTTAGTTTTTTTTCTGCATCGTTCTTATTTTTCTTCATTAGCCAGATTTCACTTTTGAAGTTTATGACTTATCCATACAAACTAATAATTGCAGTGTATCCTACTGGGAATATCACACATTTTAATCTGTTCTAACCTCAAGCTTTGACATGTAAATCTCATCTCGCTTAATTTCATTCTCTACTTTTCCCTGTGTGATGTTAATATATTCATATTTCATATTCATTTGAGTTATTGTCTTTACCCCCTCAGCGAATAACAACACAGAGAGAGACAGATGGACGGATAGACAGACAGAGACAGACAGACAGACAGACAGACAGACAGACAGACAGACAGACAGACAGACAGACAGACAGACAGACAGACAGACAGAGACGAGGTGAGTTTTAACGTAATTGATTGATTGCATATATTCTATGATGTGGAGTCACGGCCAATCAGCAACGTTTGGTGGTGCTTTCAATGAAGGCGATGCCAAAGGTTTTGGTACTTAGTCTATGTTTCTAGGTCTATAGCCCGGTGAAGTCAGAGAGAGAGAGAGAGAAAGAGAGAGAGAGAGAGAGAGAGAGAGAGAGAGAGAGAGAGAGAGAGAGAGAGAGAGAGACAGAGAGAGAGAGATCTAAAGAGACGGTATAGAGGCTATCCAGCACAGTAGTTGCAAACATAACAACAGCACCAGGAAAGAGCTGATGCTTTGGCGATGTCAGAGAAGGAAATCAGTCACTGGTGCATGCATGGCTGTAGCTATGAAGCACACCGCAGATAACCTCTCATTATTACCCAAACACTCACACACACACCGTTTCACAAGCACACACACACACACACACACACACACATACATATAGTTTCACCCAGGTGAAAGTGAGGTCCCTGGTGTCCCTGTCTACCCGGCTGCCAGTAATGCCATCAGGGTATGGTACAGGGGACTGCTAGCATTTTGTAGTCCCCTGTTTTGTCGGCCACTCTCCCTGGATGAAGGGGTCGATCTATCGCCAGGAAACTGGCCTCAATGGAGTTCACTGTGTGTGTGTGTGTGTGTGTGTGTGTGTGTGTGTGTGTGTGTGTGTGTGTGTGTGTGTGTGTGTGTGTGTGTGTGTGTGTGTGTGTGTGTGTGTGTGTGTGTGTGTGTGTGTGCATGTGTGCGTGTGTGCGTGTGTGTGTGTGTGTGTGTGTGTACATGAATTTCTGCATTTCTGTGTGTGAGTGTATGTGTGTGTGAGTGTGTTTTTTGTGTGTGTTTATGTTCCCTTATACTGATCAGATTCTAAAATGGCAGCCCATGACTGAGACTAACCTCTAGAATAACCACTAGACAAACAGACCAGACTAACCACTAGACTAACCACTAGAATAACAGACCAGACTAACAACTAGAATAACCACTAGACAAACAGACCAGACTAAACACTAGACTAACCACTAGAATAACAGACCAGACTAACCACTAGAATAAGAATAACCACTAGACAAACAGACCAGACTAAACACTAGACTAACCACTAGACAAACAGGCCAGACTAACCACGAGAATAACAGACCAGACTAACCACTAGACTAACCACTAGAATAACAGACCAGACTAACCACTAGAATAACCGCTAGACAAACAGGCCAGACTAACCACGAGAATAAGAGACCAGACTAACCACTAGAATAACCACTAGACGAACAGACCAGACTAACCACCAGACTAACCACTAGAATAACAGACCAGACTAACCACTAGACTAACCACTAGACTAACAGACCAGACTAACCACCAGACTAACCACTAGAATAACAGACCAGACTAACCACTAGACTAACCACTAGAATAACAGACCAGACTAACCACTAGAATAACAGACCAGACTAACCACTGGACTAACCACTAAAATAACAACAGAACAGACCAGACCAACCACTTAGAACCAACAGAACAGACCAGACCAACCACTAAGAACCAACAGAACAGACCAGACCAACCACTAAGAACCAACAGAACAGACCAGACCAACCACTATGAACCAACAGAACAGACCAGACCAACCACTATGAACCAACAGAACAGACCAGACCAACCACTTAGAACCAACAGAACAGACCAGACCAACCACTTAGAACCAACAGAACAGACCAGACCAACCACTTAGAACCAACCAGACTGTACAGGATATTTCCCACTGTATTGCATTGTTCCGCTTGAGGACCTCTGGGCCAGGATCATTAGCTGGGATTCCGACACACACACACACACACACACACACACACACACACACACACACACACACACACACACACACACACACACACACACACACACACACACACACACACACACACACACACACACACACACACACACACACACAGAGAGACAGACAGACAGACAGACAGACAGACAGAGTGATTCTGTGGGTGCCATCTGGTTCAGTGAGGGATTAATTTTGGGGTGAGACACACCAAATCCTGAACCGATGGCTGCTAATCTTCAGATCCATCATTTCAACCCTCAGCCACTGCTTAATTAAGACGATACAATTCTATCTATTGCGGGTGGTGACAGACTTGTACTGTACTTGACTGTGACTCTGTGTGTGTATTAGAAGGATTTACCATCAAGCTGTTATGATTATGAGTATGAGAGAACAGAAAAGTTCAAACCAGTAATACAAAACCATGCTTATTATAGTGCAAGAGGCATTACTGTGTCCTGCATTCTTTTTTGTTGTCGTGTTTAATTCCAATAACACAGCAGACTGTGTAGATACCACATCTCACCAATTTAGATCATTTATGACCAAGCCAAGGTCTTCCTGTGTAGATAAGCATTCTAGCCAGTCTGACGATAAGTTCATTCGTTTCTACCAAGAAACAGACAGTCATTGTTCTAACTCTTGATTATAATTACACACATTATATTCAGTACGAGGATTAAAATAAAATTCATACATCTATACAGTAACATAATAGTATTCTGATTAGTACATATACAGTAACATAATAGTATTCTGATTAGTACATATACAGGAACATAATAGTATTCTGATTAGTCAGTCCTGATTGAAATGTATACATAATTAGTCATTATTGATAAAAAAAATCCCTTAACAACAACATCGTAAATGTTGGTGAGGTCTAACGCTTGGAACACACCGACAGCGTCGTTACATTTCCGGTGCACCAGAGTTACATTCATCTCCAGTGAAACGCTGAGATTGCCGTGCAGCATTGCATTGCAGAGGCAGTTACAGTGCGTTCTGTGTGGAGCGTACGTTGGAGTTATCAAGCACACGCGTCAAACTGTACGCGTGGACGGCTTGACAGAAATGGTAGCAGAAGGTGAACGTTGAACTTTTGCGCAAAAGAGTAATGACGGTGTTGGTGTGTTCGAAGCGTAAGAGAGAATCATTTTGATAGGTCTAAATGGGCTCTCTTCCTGTTGATCGGGTGAAGGTTTTGACCACAGAGAGCATAAATCCAATATCCTTATCAGGTGTTCGGATCACCATTTTAGACACTATACGATTTATATGGAGGATCAATGACAAAAAAAAGTACCTTTTAACATTTTTGTATAAAACTGATGAAATTCTGTGTGAAGTATCTGCAAATAATCACTAGAAGCACTAATGCCTAATGCCTATTTATGTAATGAATACACTGGATATATACTGTCCACTGCTTAACATGGCAGGGGGTATATAATAACATGGTAGGGGGTATATAATAACATGGCAGGGGGTATATAATAACATGGTAGGGGGTATATAATAACATGGTAGGGGGTATATAATAACATGGCAGGGGGTATATAATAACATGGCAGGGGGTATATAATAACATGGCAGGGGGTATATAATAACATGGTAGGGGGTATATAATAACATGGCAGGGGGTATATAATAACATGGTAGGGGGTATATAATAACATGGCAGGGGGTATATAATAACATAGCAGGGGGTATATAATAACATAGCAGGGGGTATATAATAACATGGCAGGGGGTATATAATAACATGGTAGGGGGTATATAATAACATGGCAGGGGGTATATAATAACATGGCAGGGGGTATATAATAACATGGCAGGGGGTATATAATAACATGGCAGGGGGTATATAATAACATGGTAGGGGGTATATAATAACATGGCAGGGGGTATATAATAACATAGCAGGGGTATATAATAACATAGCAGGGGGTATATAATAACATGGCAGGGGGTATATAATAACATGGTAGGGGGTATATAATAACATATCAGGTGGTATATAATAACATAGCAGGGGTATATAATAACATAGCAGGGGGTATATAATAACATAGCAGGGGGTATATAATAACATGGTAGGGGGTATATAATAACATGGTAGGGGGTATATAATAACATAGCAGGGGGTATATAATAACATATCAGGTGGTATATAATAACATAGCAGGGGTATATAATAACATAGCAGGGGGTATATAATAACATAGCAGGGGGTATATAATAACATGTAGGGGGTAACATGGGGGGTATATAATAACATGGCAGGGGGTATATATTAACATGGCAGGGGGTATATAATAACATATATATTAACATGGCAGGGGGTATATAATAACATGGCAGGGGGTATATAATAACATGGCAGGGGGTATATAATAACATGGCAGGGGGTATATAATAACATGGCAGGGGGTATATAATAACATAGCAGGGGGTATATATTAACATAGCAGGGGGTATATAATAACATAGCAGGGGCTATATATTAACATGGCAGGGGGTATATAATAACATTGTAGGGGGTATTTAATAGATGTTAAACCAGGGCAGCAGCAGGGGAGGACACCAAACCAACGGTGCTTTATCCGAAGCTGATCATTTAAAGTCGTATTGATCCATCCACCAACCGACTCAAAGCAGCCCGCCTCCCCTTAATGACCAATTTCCTACTTCCTGTAGGATTCCCTTATCTTTCTCCATGCCAAGGGGTGTGATCATTCAGGGCGTGAAGAGAGGAGAGAACATTCTGGAAGTAAATAGAGAGAGACAGACAGACAGGGGGGTCGATAGTGTGGCATGGGATGAAGTTAAGTGTTAAATTAAAATCTCCCTAGCAACATATCTAAGCCAATGTCGATGAAAATGTGGCTACACGACTTACTCATGATCCGTCTGGCCGTTACCGAGGAACCACTCGGGTAAAAACGACACTACTGTGTCCATAAGGTGACAGCTAGACTTGGATCCATTTGGACTGAATACATTTTGTAGGTACAACAGTGTTTATTAAATCAATCTAACGTGCACCTTTGCATTCATTAAGACTTAACTTATTGTAGCATTTCTGATAATTCTTAAAACAAAATCTCAGAGTTCTAATACCGGACCAAAGCACTTGGGTTGAGCAGCAACAGTGCCAGTTGCTTGATAACACGAGTCGGATAATTTATCCTTTTGTGACTAGGGGGCAGTATTTTCATTTTTGGAAGAATAACATTCCCGTAGTGAACGGGATATTTTGTCAGGACAAGATGCTAGGATATGCATATAATTGACAGCTTAGGATAGAAAATACTCTAAAGTTTCCAAAACTGTAAAAATATTGTCTGTGAGTATAACAGAACTGATATTGCAGGCCGAAAGCCTGAGAAAAATCCAATCGGGAAGTGCTACGCACGACTCAATGTTGACAGAATAAGGTGCATTCTGAAAGTATTCAGAAACCTTGACTTTTTCCACATTTTGTTACGATACAGGCTTACTCTAAAAATGATTTTTTTTAAATTCGCTCATCAATCTACACACAATTTCCGATAATGACAAAGCGAAAATAGGTTTTTAGAAATGTTTGCAAATCTATTAAAAACAAAAAACAGAAAAACAATAGTTACATAGTTAGGTATTCAGACCCTTTGATATGAGACTTGAAATTGAGCTCAGGTGCATCCTGTTTCCATGGATCATCCTTGAGATGTTTCCACAACTTGATTGGAGTCCACCTGTGGTCAATTCAATTGATTTGGACATGATTTGGAAAGGCACACACACCTGTCTATATAAGGTCCCACAGTTGAAAGTGCATGTCAGAACTAAAACCAAGCCATGAGGTTGAAGAAATTGTCTGTACAGCTCTGAGACAGGATTGTGTCGAGGCACAAATCTGGGGAAGGGTACCGAAAAATTGTCTGTAGCATTGAAAGTCCCCAAGAACACAGTGGCCTCCATCATTCTTCAATGGAAGAAGTTTGGAACCACCAAGACTCTTTATAGAGCTGGCCACATGGCCAACATGAGCAATCGGGAGAGAAGGGTCTTGGTCAGGGAGGTGACCAAAAACCTGATGTTCACTCTGACAGAGCTTCAGAGTTCCTCTGTGGAGATGAGAGAACCTCGCAGAAGGACAACCATCTCTGCAGCACTCCACCAATCAGGCCTTTAAGGTAGAGTGGCCAGACGGAAGCCATACCTCAGTTTTAGGCACATAAAAGCCTGCTTGGAGTTCGCCAAAAGGAACATGAAGATTCTCAGACCATGAGAAATAAGATTCTCTGGTCTGATGAAACCAAAATTGAACTCTTTGGCCTGAAAGCCAAACGTCACGTCAGGAGGAAACCCGTCTGTAGTAAATGTGATATTGCAAAAATGTCAAAAAAGCTGCTTTGGCTTTGTCATTATGGGGTATTGTGATGTCATTATGAAGTATTGTGATGTCATTATGGGATATTGTGATGTCATTATGGGGTATTGTGATGTCATTATGGGGTATTGTGATGTCATTATGGGGTATTGTGATGTCATTATGAGGAACATACATATAATCCATTTTGATTTGTCATTAGGGGATATTGTGATGTCATTATGGGGTATTGTGATGTCAGTATGGGGTATTGTGTGTAGATTGATGAGGAAAACATCCCCCAAAAAAAAAAAAGATTTAGATGCAAGTGGCTGTTCCACTGGATTATAATCCATTTTAGAAATTTGCTGAAAAAGGGTCTGAATACTTTCCCATATTCTGATTAAGCCTGGGAACCAGGCCTACTGTACTTCTTGCTGTAGAAATGATTGTTGAAAACAAGTCTAGGTTGGAACTGTTGCTGTTAAAAAACAGGTAATACTTGTATTCTGAACTCGAATAAACTGATTGATCACATCACACACACACACACACACACACACACACACACACACACACACACACACACACACACACACACACACACACACACACACACACACACACACACACACACACACACACACACACACACACACACACACACACACACACACACACACACACACAGTCCTAATGAGAGGTGTGTGACTGAGCATGTCTATCCTAGGCTCAGTTTTTGACAGTGAAACCCTGAGGTCATTCTCAGCATTGAGTCTGTTTCTATGCAGAGTTGAGAACCCTGACTCATGTAGGTATGTGGTGCAAAACTGGATCAGAACATCTACTGCTTTCTCAGCCAGGCAGGAAACCACTTCCTGCTGTAAACAACCCAGAACTGTGTGAGTGTGTTTGCCTCAAAAAGCATCTTGTTTCAATCAGTTTATTCCAGTTTATAATATAATTATTATCTGTATTATCTGCAGCAACAGTTCCAACCTAGACTTGTTTCCAACAATAATTTCTACAGTAAGATATACAACATGCCTGAAAATGTTTCATCTTCATACTGTTACTTAGGGTTGCACTATCAGTAGCTAGCTAGCTAGATTGTTTAGGCTAAAGTTAGCTAGCTAGCTGTGTACAAAGGGGATTGTTTGTTTGAAAGAGAAATACTGTTTCCTGGATCCCTGTTTCCTGAAGCACTGTTTCCTGAACTTTCTGTTTCCTGAACTCACTGTTTCCTGAAGCACTGTTTCCTGAACTTTCTGTTTCCTGAACTCACTGTTTCCTGAAGTCCTGTTTCCTGAACTCACTGTTTCCTGAACTCACTGTTTCCTGAAGCACTGTTTCCTGAACTCACTGTTTCCTGAACACACTGTTTCCTGAACTCACTGTTTCTTGAACTCACTGTTTCCTGAACTCACTGTTTCCTGAACTCACTGTTTCCTGAACTCACTGTTTCCTGAAACATTCTGCCCTGTTCTGAATGAACTCCCTGTGTTTACCGTCATGCTGTGGATGTTTGTTTGGTCAGGACGTGTTGTATTCATTTGTTTGTTTTGAGAGACTCCGCGCTAAGCACTTCCGCACACAACATATTGTGGGTGATCCTCTTTATTTCTCAAAGTTTGCATTAAACCAAGAGAGAGAAACTCATCGCTGTAGTTGCGATATATGACAATTGAGCTCGATCAGAACTTGTGACTAGGGGGCAGTATTTTCATTTTTGGAAAAATAACATTCCCGTAGTGAACGGGATATTTTGTCAGGACAAGATGCTAGAATATGCATATAATTGACAACTTAGGATAGAAAACACTCTAAAGTTTCCAAAACTGTAAAAATATTGTCTGGGAGTATAACAGAACTGATATTGCAGGCGAAAGCCTGAGAAAAATCCAGTGAGTGATGGCGACTAGTGGGAATGACAAGTCAGTTGCTGACAGCGCCGCAGTGTCGTGGATCTTCAAGAAAACTGCTGGGGGAAAAAATCTGGGAAACCGCAAACCACACGGGAATCTCCTACCCACTTGTGCAGCTGCCAAACTGAGCAGTTTTTTATATTTTTTTTTTATATATATTTGTTTATTTAACCTTTTTTTTATCTAGGCAAGTCAGTTAAGATCAAATTCTTATTTACAAACCCGGACGACGCTGGGCCAATTGTGCGCCCGCCCTATGGGACTCCCAATCATGGCCGGATGTGGTACTAGAGCCTGGATTTCCGTTTAGAATTGCCCTTATTGTCTATGGCCGGATGTGGTGCTAGAGCCTGGATACCCGTTTAGAATTGCCCTTATTGTCTATGCGATTCAAACGTGGGTCAAAAGAAGAGGGAAATAAAAGTATAATCTGCAGTGCCTTCATGAAGTATTCAGACCTCTTGACTTTTTCCACATGTTGTTAAGTTACAGACTTATTCTAAAATGGATTCAATTGTTTTTTCCCTCAACAAGCAACACACAATACCCCATAATGACGAAGCAAAAACAGGTTTTTAGACATTTTTGCAAATGTATCATTGAAAAAAAAGTAAAATATATATTTTGGACATTCATTGACTTGTCCCGAAGCCACTCCTGTGTTGTCTTGGCTGCGTGCTTAGGGTCGTTGTCCTACTGGAAGGTGAACCTTCTTGAGTACTCTGGAGAAGATTTTCATTAAGGATATCTCTATACTTTGCTCTGTTCATCTTTCCCTCAATCCTGACTAGTCTCCCAGGACCTGCCTACCTCAGGAGTGGCTCCCGTCTGGCCACTCTACCATAAAGGATAAAGGCCTGATTGTTGGAGTGCTGCATAGATGGTTGTCCTTCTGGAAAGTTCTCCCATCTTCACAGAGGGACTCTGGAGGTCTTTCAGAGTGACCATCGGGTTCTTGCTCCATGACCAAGACTCTTCTCCCCCGATTGTTCAGTTTGGCCAGGTGACCAGCTCTAGGAAGAGTCTTAGTGGTTCCAAACTTCTTCCATTTAAGAATGATAAAGGCCACTGTGTTCTTCGGGACATTCAATGCTGCAGAAATGTTTTGGTACCCTTCCCCAGATCTGTGCCCCGACACAATCCTGTCTCAGGGCTTTACGGACAATTCCTTCCACCTCATTGGCTTTGGTTTTGCTCTGACATGCACTGTCAACTATGGAACCTTACATAGACAGGTGTACCTTTACACATCATGTCCAATCAATTGAATTTACCACAGGTGGACTAGAAACATCTCAAGGTTAATCAATGGAAACAGGATTCACCTGAGCTCATATTTGAGTCTCATAACAAAAGGGTCTGAAAACGTATGTAAACTGCAAAATATGAAAAAAGTTAAGGGGTCTGAATACTGTCCGAATGCACTGTATGTTTTTTGGGGGGCGAAGGAGACTGTCTACCTGTGTCCTAGCTGTGTCCACGCACGCACGCACGCACGCTACTATATCCACGCACGCACACACACACACACACACACACACACACACACACACACACACACACACACACACACACACACACACACACACACACACACACACACACACACACACCATGCCTACTTACTTCTCATGTTCTTCTTATTTATGTTTCTCTTGTGTTTTTGTTTGTCTTATATTATATTTAGTACTCAATTGACATTGATTACTGCATTGTTGGTTTTGAACTTGCGTGAAAGGCATTTCACTTTACTTGTGCACTTGTGTACCGGAGTCCTAGTTAGCTAATTAACTAGCTAGCTAGCACCCAATGTCTTTCACTAAAGCCTACCGAACACCTGCCCTCGCCATCGTTAACAGAACTGTGGGAAAACAGGAGGAGTTCTAGCTAGCTACCATCACTGTCTTCCCCGCCTCTTCTTCTGTTGGGTTTAGAGGCGTATGACATCCAACATTATGGTGCATTACTACCACCTACTGTACTGGAGCACTCCCGCCTGTGTCCCGGAGTCCTAGATCAAAAATGAACCAATATAAAGAAGCTTTATTGCAGATGGCCCATGAATTGCAGGCTGCAATTGAGCCCTTCTCTGTCTTGCTACTACTGAGGCGAGAACGGAGGAGTATGGAGAGACCAACTCTCAAGGAATATGTCACTGCCCTCATCTGTCAGACGTTCTCCACCTCTACGGTCCATTCCCGGGACGCATTGCAGAATGCAACTGTTTATCTTCTGGTCCCACTGGAACATCCATGTCCTCCGCTGAGCGATATCAGAGAAGACAACCGTTGTCCCAGAAAACATTCTGATGACCACCTCTTAATTCACATCTGACGCACCAGTCGGTGTATCCCAAGTTTCATTCCACTGAGGTGGATGACTAGGATGTCGGGGGAGAAGTAGCACAGGCCCTCTGCCACCTAATGTGACAGTCAATAATGCATTTAAATAGTTAATGGCTAGGCTACATGTTGATTGTTTTGTGTATTTTCCAGGAGCTTGCTCGATTGTCTTGTTAAAAGAGATTATGGAAATATTTTCCAGTTTACTCCATATTGGCTTAAATGAGTTTCTGTTTTTTCTCTTCCCTCTGGAAAATAAGCTGTTAACACTAAATAAATACAAATTACTACCATATTTATGTTGCCATTTGTCATTGTTGTGTATTTTTTACTTGTATTGGTGTGTTATGCTGTATTAGAATTTTGTGTAATTGTAACTCCGTCACGAAGGGCTCGGATAAATCATCATGGTCAATTTGAAGAAAAATACATCTCAGTAAATTATAAACTTGGTATGACTTAACTCGCAAGGGGGAAACACAAAAAGAAAACACCGAGATACGAGGGATAAACCACAGATATAATTTATTATAAAAATATAAGGAATACAAATACATGAAATGAATGACAACACATTCAATACAAATAGGCTTAGTTAAACCTGGGTACTAACGCAGTTCGTTGGCTTAGTTAAACCTGGGTACTAAACGCAGTTCGTTGGCTTAGTTAAACCTGGGTACTAAACGCAGTTCGTTGGCTTAGTTAAACCTGGGTACTAAACGCAGTTCGTTGGCTTAGTTAAACCTGGGTACTCAACGCAGTTCGTTGGCTTAGTTAAACCTGGGTACTAAACACAGTTCGTTGGCTTAGTTAAACCTGGGTACTAAACGCAGTTCGTTGGCTTAGTTAAACCTGGGTACTAAACGCAGTT
The DNA here is from genome assembly GCF_023373465.1 of Oncorhynchus keta. Taxonomy (NCBI): domain Eukaryota; kingdom Metazoa; phylum Chordata; class Actinopteri; order Salmoniformes; family Salmonidae; genus Oncorhynchus; species Oncorhynchus keta. The sequence goes on from NC_068433.1 coordinate 9,231,692, forward strand.
CGTTGGCTTAGTTAAACCTGGGTACTAACGCAGTTCGTTGGCTTAGTTAAACCTGGGTACTAACGCAGTTCGTTGGCTTAGTTAAACCTGGGTACTAACGCAGTTCGTTGGCTTAGTTAAACCTGGGTACTAACGCAGTTTGTTGGCTTAGTTAAACCTGTGTACTAAACGCAGTTCGTTGGCTTAGTTAATCCTGGATACTAAACGCAGTTTGTTGGCTTAGTTAAACCTGGGTACTAAAGCAGTTCGTTGGCATGGTTAAACCTGGGTACTAACGCAGTTCGTTGGCTTAGTTAAACCTGGGTACTAACGCAGTTCGTTGGCTTAGTTAAACCTGGGTACTAACGCAGTTCGTTGGCTTAGTTAAACCTGGGTACTAAAGCAGTTCGTTGGCTTAGTTAAACCTGGGTACTAACGCAGTTCGTTGGCTTAGTTAAACCTGGGTACTAAACGCAGTTCGTTGGCTTAGTTAAACCTGGGTACTAAACGCAGTTCGTTGGCTTAGTTAAACCTGGGTACTAACGCAGTTCGTTGGCTTAGTTAAACCTGGGTACTAAACGCAGTTCGTTGGCTTAGTTAAACCTGGGTACTAAACGCAGTTCGTTGGCTTAGTTAAACCTGGGTACTAACGCAGTTCGTTGGCTTAGTTAAACCTGGGTACTAACGCAGTTCGTTGGCTTAGTTAAACCTGGGTACTAAACGCAGTTCGTTGGCTTAGTTAAACCTGGGTACTAAACGCAGTTCGTTGGCTTAGTTAAACCTGGGTACTAACGCAGTTCGTTGGCTTAGTTAAACCTGGGTACTAACGCAGTTCGTTGGCTTAGTTAAACCTGGGTACTAAACGCAGTTCGTTGGCTTAGTTAAACCTGGGTACTAACGCAGTTCGTTGGCTTAGTTAAACCTGGGTACTAACGCAGTTCGTTGGCTTAGTTAAACCTGGGTACTAACGCAGTTCGTTGGCTTAGTTAAACCTGGGTACTAACGCAGTTCGTTGGCTTAGTTAAACCTGGGTACTAAACGCAGTTCGTTGGCTTAGTTAAACCTGGGTACTAACGCAGTTCGTTGGCTTAGTTAAAATAAACGCAGTTCGTTGGCTTAGTTAAACCTGGGTACTAAACGCAGTTCGTTGGCTTAGTTAAACCTGGGTACTAACGCAGTTCGTTGGCTTAGTTAAACCTGGGTACTAAACGCAGTTCGTTGGCTTAGTTAAACCTGGGTACTAACGCAGTTCGTTGGCTTAGTTAAACCTGGGTACTAACGCAGTTCGTTGGCTTAGTTAAACCTGGGTACTAACGCAGTTCGTTGGCTTGTTGAATAAACAACAACACAGTGAAGAAAAACAAAGTAGAGCGTACATTGGAGAGTTCAACCAACGTGACTCAAATGATTTCCCTGTCATATCTCTTTCAAATGTGGACATGAATTAAGAAAACACAAGTGTTTGCGTTGCAAAAAACAACATCAAACTAAATTCAACCATAGTAGTGATTCCAAAACATGTGTAACAGGATATTACATAATCATGTTGCATATTCTCCTTCCTGTTTAAATCCATGGATATTAAAATAAAAAAATCCCATTATCCCACTGAAGAGCATGTAATGTATTAGGCTTTTGGAGAATGTTCAAATCCTAAGCTCCAAGAAGAGTCTTGGTGGTTCCAAACTACTTCCATGTAAGAATGATGGAGTCTACTGTGTTCTTGGGGACCTTCAATGCTGCATATACTTGGGAGATTCTCTGTTTTTATTTTACTAGGAAAGTCAGTGCAGAACTAATTCTTATTTACAATTACAGACTACCCTGGCCAATCCTGGACAATGCTGCGCCAATTATGTGCCCACCCTATGAGACTCCCAATCATAGCCAGTTGTGTTACAGCTGGATTTGAACCAGGGTGTCTGTAGAGACTCATGTAGCACTGAGATGCAGTGCCTTAGACCACTGCACCACTCGGGAGCTAGGGAAGTTGGGAGTCACTTTGTGGGGAAGATGAGAGCTACTCTGTGGGGCACATATTGTCTTTGTGTACATGGTATGTGTATATCTTTGACTGTGTTCCATGGCAGACGCCATGTGCCTCTACCATTGACTGTGTGGCATGGCAGACGCCATGTGCCTCTACCGTTGACTGTGTGGCATGGCAGACGCCATGTGCCTCTACCGTTGACTGTGTGGCATGGCAGACGCCATGTGCCTCTACCGTTGACTGTGTTCCATGGCAGACGCCATGTGCCTCTACCGTTGACTGTGTGGCATGGCAGACGCCATGTGCCTCTACCGTTGACTGTGTGGCATGGCAGACGCCATGTGCCTCTACCGTTGACTGTGTTCCATGGCAGACGCCATGTGCCTCTACCGTTGACTGTGTGGCATGGCAGACGCCATGTGCCTCTACCATTGACTGTGTGGCATGGCAGACGCCATGTGCCTCTACCGTTGACTGTGTGGCATGGCAGACGCCATGTGCCTCTACCGTTGACTGTGTGGCATGGCAGACGCCATGTGCCTCTACCGTTGACTGTGTTCCATGGCAGACGCCATGTGCCTCTACCGTTGACTGTGTGGCATGGCAGACGCCATGTGCCTCTACCGTTGACTGTGTGGCATGGCAGACGCCATGTGCCTCTACCGTTGACTGTGTGGCATGGCAGACGCCATGTGCCTCTACCGTTGACTGTGTGGCATGGCAGACGCCATGTGCCTCTACCGTTGACTGTGTGGCATGGCAGACGCCATGTGCCTCTACCGTTGACTGTGTGGCATGGCAGACGCCATGTGCCTCTACCATTGACTGTGTGGCATGGCAGACGCCATGTGCCTCTACCGTTGACTGTGTGGCATGGCAGACGCCATGTGCCTCTACCGTTGACTGTGTGGCATGGCAGACGCCATGTGCCTCTACCGTTGACTGTGTGGCATGGCAGACGCCATGTGCCTCTACCGTTGACTGTGTGGCATGGCAGACGCCATGTGCCTCTACCGTTGACTGTGATCCATGGCAGACGCCATGTGCCTCTACCGTTGACTGTGATCCATGGCAGACGCCATGTGCCTCTACCGTTGACTGTGTTCCATGGCAGACGCCATGTGCCTCTACCGTTGACTGTGTGGCATGGCAGACGCCATGTGCCTCTACCGTTGACTGTGTTCCATGGCAGACGCCATGTGCCTCTACCGTTGACTGTGTTCCATGGCAGACGCCATGTGCCTCTACCGTTGACTGTGTTCCATGGCAGACGCCATGTGCCTCTACCGTTGACTGTGTTCCATGGCAGACGCCATGTGCCTCTACCGTTGACTGTGTGGCATGGCAGACGCCATGTGCCTCTACCGTTGACTGTGTGGCATGGCAGACGCCATGTGCCTCTACCGTTGACTGTGTGGCATGGCAGACGTCATGTGCCTCTACCGTTGACTGTGTGGCATGGCAGACGCCATGTGCCTCTACCGTTGACTGTGTGGCATGGCAGACGCCATGTGCCTCTACCGTTGACTGTGTGGCATGGCAGACGCCATGTGCCTCTACCGTTGACTGTGTGGCATGGCAGACGCCATGTGCCTCTACCGTTGACTGTGTTGATGTGCCTCTACCGTGACTGTGTTCCATGGCAGACGCCATGTGCCTCTACCGTTGACTGTGTTCCATGGCAGACGCCATGTGCCTCTACCGTTGACTGTGTGGCATGGCAGACGCCATGTGCCTCTACCGTTGACTGTGTGGCATGGCAGACGCCATGTGCCTCTACCGTTGACTGTGTTCCATGGCAGACGCCATGTGCCTCTACCGTTGACTGTGTGGCATGGCAGACGCCATGTGCCTCTACCGTTGACTGTGTGGCATGGCAGACGCCATGTGCCTCTACCGTTGACTGTGTGGCATGGCAGACGTCATGTGCCTCTACCGTTGACTGTGTGGCATGGCAGACGCCATGTGCCTCTACCGTTGACTGTGTGGCATGGCAGACGCCATGTGCCTATATCTTTGTGCACGTGTGGGTGTTCCTGTTAAGTATCTTAACGATTGTGCCATCAAGGACTTGTTAGTGGCTAATTACTGAGTAGCATTTACTGAACAGTCTGCATAGTTAGATTTAATGAAGCAGGAACAAAAATTATACAGAATGGAAGTTTGATATATTTATCACCAGAAGCAATAATGAAACTTAAAAAAAAAAAACATGTATTTTCTGAACAAATCATTAAGACCTGTAGAATGTACGTTTGGTTGTGAGTGAGTTAATCCAATATACCGTGTTGGAGTGAAAAAAAAAAAACCCTCGCTTAACGTTTTAAAGACATTTCACTCGTCTTATGATTCGTAATGAGAATAATTATATTCTTTCTCATTTTGTAAAGCATACTTAGAAATCATATTGACAACTAAATTGAATATCTGAGGGGGGTACTGAAGTGATTTAAAAGTTAATTAACCCCATGATCTGCTACTATACCAAACCTGATGACTGTGTGCATGTGTCAGTCTGTGTGTGTGTGTGTGTGTGTGTGTGTGTGTGTGTGTGTGTGTGTGTGTGTGTGTGTGTGTGTGTGTGTGTGTGTGTGTGTGTGTGTGTGTGTGTGTGTGTGTGTGTGTGTGTGTGTGTGTGTGTGTGTGTGTGTGTGTGTGTGTGTGTGTGTGTGTGTGTGTGTGTGTGTGTGTGCGTATAGGTGTTTGAACATGCTGTGAATCCATGCGTGTAAATGTGCGTGACTGAAAGTGTGTGCTTACGCGTGTGTGAGAGTCTGTGTAGAAACCTTTTCATGTGCCTGGACGATTTCAGGTTTGTTTATGTGCACAATCAAAGGGGTTGCAGGAAAGCAGAAAAACAGGGACTACTAGCCTAACCCACCTAACTAGCGCAGCAAGTCTAACTAGTCTAACTAGTCTAACTACTGTAGCAAGTCTAACTAGTCTAACTAGTCTAACTAGTCTAACTTATCTAATTAGCGTAGCAAGTCTAACTAGTCTAACTACCGTAGCAAGTCTAACTAGTCTAACTAGTCTAACTAGTCTAACTAGCATTAATCCAATGATTTGCTTCTGTGAAGATTGTGAGGTTAAACTTAATGCTAATATTCAGAGTCTATTATCTCGTGAAGGCAGCTGGCGAGCCACTCCAAGAACTTCTGACAGTAGATTCCTCCACCATCGTAGGTACACTGTAATCACATGCTGATAAAATATCCGTGAACTGCGTAAACCGTCTCGAAGCATTTCTCACCACTCCATAGCTCAAAATGTTCTTTTCCATAAGGAATCCCTACCTCACTCTCTAGCATGTATTCGATTATATACATGTATTCTATTATAAACATGTATTATATTATATACATGTATTCTATTATAGACATGTACTCTATTATATACATGTATTCTATTATAAACATGTATTCGATTATATACATGTATTCTATTATAAACATGTATTCTATTATAAACATGTACTCTATTATAAACATGTATTCTATTATATACATGTATTCTATTATAAACATGTATTCTATTATAAACATGTACTCTATTATAAACATGTATTCTATTATAAACATGTATTCTATTATAAACATGTATTCTATTATATACATGTATTCTATTATAAACATGTATTCTATTATATACATGTATTCTATTATAAACATGTATTCTATTATAAACATGTATTCTATTATATACATGTATTCTATTATAAACATGTATTCTATTATAAACATGTACTCTACTATAAACATGTACTCTATTATATACATGTACTCTATTATATATATATATATATATGTACTCTATTATAAACATGTACTCTGTTAAATACACATACTCTATTATAGACATGTACTCTATTATATACATGTACTCTATTATAGACATGTACTCTATTATATACATGTACTCTATTATATACATGTACTCTATTATATACATGTACTCTATTATAGACATGTACTCTATTATAGACATGTACTCTATTATATACATGTACTCTATTATAGACATGTACTCTATTATATACATGTACTCTATTATATACATGTATTCTATTATAAACATGTATTCTATTATAAACATGTACTCTACTATAAACATGTACTCTATTATAGACATGTACTCTATTATATACATGTATTCTATTATATACATGTATTCTATTATAAACATGTATTCTATTATAGACATGTACTCTATTATAGACATGTACTCTATTATATACATGTACTCTATTATAGACATGTACTCTATTATATACATGTACTCTATTATATACATGTACTCTATTATATACATGTACTCTATTATAAACATGTACTCTACTATAAACATGTACTCTATTATAGACATGTACTCTATTATAAACATGTATTCTATTATAAACATGTACTCTATTATATACATCTACTCTATTATATACATGTACTCTATTATATACATGTACTCTATTATAAACATGTATTCTATTATAAACATGTATTCTATTATAAACATGTACTCTACTATAAACATGTACTCTATTATATACATGTACTCTATTATATATATATATATATATGTACTCTATTATAAACATGTACTCTGTTAAATACACATACTCTATTATAGACATGTACTCTATTATATATATATATGTACTCTATTATAAACATGTACTCTATTATATACATGTACTCTATTATAAACATGTACTCTATTATAAACATGTACTCTATTATATACATGTACCCTATTATAAACATTTACTCTATTATAAACACGTACTCTATTATAAACATGTACTCTATTATATACATGTACTCTTTTATAAACTTGTACTCTATTAAATACATGTACTCTATTAAATACATATACTCTATTATAAACATGTACTCTATTATAAACTTGTACTCTATTATAAACTTGTACTCTATTATATACATGTACTCTATTATATACATGTACTCTAATATAAACATGTACTCTATTATACACATGTACTCTATTATATAAATGTACTCTATTATAGACATGTACTCTATTATAAACATGTACTTTATTATAGACATGTACTCTATCATCAGATCTGTTTTCTCCCCACTACAGCATATATTAGGCTTATGGATGTTGTGATTAGCAAATGTTCAGCCCAACCACCCGATACTCTGCCCTCACATTCAGCCACAAGGCCCAGATGCAGACACCCACACAAGGGCCAGATGCAAACACCCACACAAGGGCCAGATGCAGACACCCACACAAGGGCCAGATGCAGACACCCACACAAGGGCCAGATGCAGACACCCACACAAGGGCCAGATGCATACACCCATACAAGGGCCAGATGCAGACACCCATACAAGGGCCAGATGCAGACACCCATACAAGGGCCAGATGCAGACACCCATACAAGGACCAGATGCAGACACCCATACAAGGACCAGATGCAGACACCCATACAAGGACCAGATGCAGACACCCATACAAGGACCAGATGCAGACACCCATACAAGGACCAGATGCAGACACCCATACAAGGACCAGATGCAGACACCCATACAAGGACCAGATGCAGACACCCATACAAGGACCAGATGCAGACACCCATACAAGGACCAGATGCAGACACCCATACAAGGACCAGATGCAGACACCCATACAAGGACCAGATGCAGACACCCATACAAGGACCAGATGCAGACACCCATACAAGGACCAGATGCAGACACCCATACAAGGACCAGATGCAGACACCCATACAAGGACCAGATGCAGACACCCATACAAGGACCAGATGCAGACACCCATACAAGGACCAGATGCAGACACCCATACAAGGACCAGATGCAGACACCCATACAAGGACCAGATGCAGACACAAGGACCAGATACAAGGACCAGATGCAGACACCCATACAAGGACCAGATGCAGACACCCATACAAGGACCAGATGCAGACACCCATACAAGGACCAGATGCAGACACCCATACAAGGACCAGATGCAGACACCCATACAAGGACCAGATGCAGACACCCATACAAGGACCAGATGCAGACACCCATACAAGGACCAGATGCAGACACCCATACAAGGACCAGATGCAGACACCCATGCAGACACAAGGACCAGATGCAGACACCCATACAAGGACCAGATGCAGACACCCATACAAGGACCAGATGCAGACACCCATACAAGGACCAGATGCAGACACCCATACAAGGACCAGATGCAGACACCCATACAAGGACCAGATGCAGACACCCATACAAGGACCAGATGCAGACACCCATACAAGGACCAGATGCAGACACCCATACAAGGACCAGATGCAGACACCCATACAAGGACCAGATGCAGACACCCATACAAGGACCAGATGCAGACACCCATACAAGGACCAGATGCAGACACCCATACAAGGACCAGATGCAGACACCCATACAAGGACCAGATGCAGACACCCATACAAGGACCAGATGCAGACACCCATACAAGGACCAGATGCAGACACCCATACAAGGACCAGATGCAGACACCCATACAAGGACCAGATGCAGACACCCATACAAGGACCAGATGCAGACACCCATACAAGGACCAGATGCAGACACCCATACAAGGACCAGATGCAGACACCCATACAAGGACCAGATGCAGCAGGACCAGATGCAGACACCCATACAAGGACCAGATGCAGACACCCACACAAGGACCAGATGCAGACACCCATACAAGGACCAGATGCAGACACCCATACAAGGACCAGATGCAGACACCCATACAAGGACCAGATGCAGACACCCATGCAGACACAAGGACCAGATGCAGACACCCATACAAGGACCAGATGCAGACACCCATACAAGGACCAGATGCAGACACCCATACAAGGACCAGATGCAGACACCCATACAAGGGACCAGATGCAGACACCCATACAAGGACCAGATGCAGACACCCATACAAGGACCAGATGCAGACACCCATACAAGGACCAGATGCAGACACCCATACAAGGACCAGAGACACCCACAAGGACCAGATGCAGACACCCATACAAGGACCAGATGCAGACACCCATACAAGGACCAGATGCAGACACCCATACAAGGACCAGATGCAGACACCCATACAAGGACCAGATGCAGACACCCATACAAGGACCAGATGCAGACACCCATACAAGGACCAGATGCAGACACCCATACAAGGACCAGATGCAGACACCCATACAAGGACCAGATGCAGACACCCATACAAGGACCAGATGCAGACACCCATACAAGGACCAGATGCAGACACAGATGCAGACACCCATACAAGGACCAGATGCAGACACCCATACAAGGGCCAGATGCAGACACCCATACAAGGGCCAGATGCAGACACCCATACAAGGGCCAGATGCAGACACCCATACAAGGACCAGATGCAGACACCCATACAAGGACCAGATGCAGACACCCATACAAGGACCAGATGCAGACACCCATACAAGGGCCAGATGCAGACACCCATACAAGGACCAGATGCAGACACCCATACAAGGACCAGATGCAGACACCCATACAAGGACCAGATGCAGACACCCATACAAGGACCAGATGCAGACACCCAAGGACCAGATACAAGGACCAGATGCAGACACCCATACAAGGACCAGATGCAGACACCCATACCAATGGCCAGATGCAGACACCCATACAAGGACCAGATGCAGACACCCATACAAGGACCAGATGCAGACACCCATACAAGGCCAGATGCAGACACCCATACAAGGACCAGATGCAGACACCCATACAAGGACCAGATGCAGACACCCATACAAGGACCAGATGCAGACACCCATACAAGGACCAGATGCAGACACCCATACAAGGACCAGATGCAGACACCCATACAAGGACCAGATGCAGACAAGGACCAGATGCCATACAAGGACCAGATGACCAGAGACACCCATACAAGGACCAGATGCAGACACCCATACAAGGACCAGATGCAGATACAAGGACCAGATGCAGACACCCATACAAGGACCAGATGCAGACACCCATACAAGGACCAGATGCAGACACCCATACAAGGACCAGATGCAGACACCCATACAAGGACCAGATGCAGACACCCATACAAGGACCAGATGCAGACACCCATACAAGGACCAGATGCAGACACCCATACAAGGACCAGATGCAGACACCCATACAAGGACCAGATGCAGACACCCATACAAGGACCAGATGCAGACACCCATACAAGGACCAGATGCAGACACCCATACAAGGACCAGATGCAGACACCCATACAAGGACCAGATGCAGACACCCATACAAGGACCAGATGCAGACACAGATGCAGACACTGCCATACAAGGACCAGATGCAGACACCCATACAAGGACCAGATGCAGACACCCATACAAGGACCAGATGCAGACACAAGGACCAGATGCAGACACCCATACAAGGACCAGATGCAGACACCCATACAAGGACCAGATGCAGACACCCATACAAGGACCAGATGCAGACACCCATACAAGGACCAGATGCAGACACCCATACAAGGACCAGATGCAGACACCCATACAAGGACCAGATGCAGACACCCATACAAGGACCAGATGCAGACACCCATACAAGGACCAGATGCAGACACCCATACAAGGACCAGATGCAGACACCCATACAAGGACCAGATGCAGACACCCATACAAGGACCAGATGCAGACACCACCCAAGAGACTGTAGAGGGACAAAGTGAGGTGGAATATCCATCCCAGTGAACATCATGGATTTTGCTCCATTTTCCACTGCCACTTTCGTCGTCATGACACCGTCCCGTTCATAACGCTAGCGATTACCAAATTGATGATGCGTGTTAAAAGACAGGGGCCTGATGCCGTGGCGCCACCATTAACGCTAGAATACACCGCACACCTAACTGTAGAACAATTACAGTACGGTCGAAAGGTCATTCATGCAGTGTAGCCCGACACCCAATCACATCGCATCCGACCATGAAAGCATTCAGATGCAGCATCCAAGAGCCTTTCTGTACGTTGCCGTTCACCGATGTTCAGTCACATTGCAACGGATCTGATTCAGGCCGCGTGGCGATGAAGTGATGACGCGTGCGTTTACGGAGGGGAGAAGCGGAGCTGAAGTAGCCCGTTTTCAGTGGGGATTGAATTACCAGCCCCGAGGCTTCTTAATAGGGGGATCATTAGGCTGTGGGCTCCCCGTGACTTCCTGATTCATGGAGGTTGGATGTTGAGCGCTGTATTAATGAAGGGACGTGGTAAACATTCCTGATGGGTGGAGGCTGTGTAATCAGGGCCACATTAATGAAGGGACACGGTAAACAGTCCTCACCGGTCGAGGATGTGTAATCAAGGCCACCCACCCTGGTGAACCCCGCTCTAATTTGATTATTTATAATGCCACGTAACACAGCCTAGATATGATATTAAAAAAGATTGCTGCGGTTAACTGCGGCTGCTACCGACCGACTGCACTGACTGCCTGACAGAGGGTTTGTTTAGTGTCAGGAATGAAGGATGGTGGAGGTGTAGAGGACGTATATGGAAAGATGAGGCATCACTAGTGAGTGCGAGTTCAATATAATTTATCCTTGCTACTATGGTGGAGAGGGCATGATGTCACTGTGCTGTATGCATTTATTCATGCTCTGTCCGTAATATAGTACGTACTATAGAAGACAGTGTGGTGACTTATTTTGTTTTGTGGAGTAGATCACTCTTGGGAGGAATGCAGTGGTGGAAAACGTCCCAAATTGTCAAACTTGAGTAAAAGTCAAGATAACTTTAATAGAAAAGGACTCAAGTAAAAGTCAGCCAGTAAAATACTACTTGAGTAAAAGTCTAAAAGTATTTGGTTTTAAATATCCTTAAGTATCAAAAGTAAATGTAGTTATTAAAATAGACTCAAGTAAAAGTCAGCCAGTAAAATACTACTTGAGTAAAAGTCTAAAAGTATTTGGTTTTAAATATCCTTAAGTATCAAAAGTAAATGTAGTTATTAAAATAGACTCAAGTAAAAGTCAGCCAGTAAAATACTACTTGAGTAAAAGTCTAAAAGTATTTGGTTTTAAATATCCTTAAGTATCAAAAGTAAATGTAGTTATTAAAATATACTTAAGTATCAAAAGTCAAAGTAAAAATCATTTTAAATTCCTTATAATAAGCAAACCAGATGGCACAATTTTCTTGTTTTTTTAAATGTATTTACGGATAGCCAGGGTTTAAAGTATATTACATCACTGGAGGGATGTTATCATTACTAACAGTTGGTTATGTAGAAAAGTTCAAAACTGGCACAAATTTCCACTTAAACTGGTCTCTGCAGAGTACACCAGCTGTTTGCATCACATGCTCTATCGTTTGGAGTGACATTGTTCTGGGCCATGTGTCAAAAGGCCAAAGCCTGCATTTATTTACTTTCAACACATCTCCCCTTGAAGAGCCAGGATTAAGCATACAGTAAATCATGAGCCAAACCTCATCTTGATCAGCATTTTGACACTCACAGACAGAATAACATACAGCTTTATTTATTTATTTTATTTCATCCCTTGTCTACTTAGATACATTTCCCCGGGCATTGAAACAGCCAATTATGCCAACTCTGGAGTGTGAAGAGGTAGGTCCGCGGTGGACAGGGAGCCAAAGGTGACATAGAAAGCGAGAGAGCTCTCAACTCTCAGCTCCTTGACTTAATAATAGTACCTCCCAGCCCAGGCATCTCAACCACCAACACTAGTCCCTCTACCGGGACTATATATAGCTGGCCAACCTTTAGCTTGCTGGGTCCCTGTCCAAGTACCCTCTCTCTCAGGCTCTGTTGGTGGAATGATTGGAGGCTCATCCACTCCCTATTTGGAACATTTCTACCGATACTACCTTATAAAATAAATACTTTACCCAAGACTACAATGATTATTTCCCATTGACTGATGGTGTTTTTTAACATCCCCTAACAATACAGTTTGCTGGTTCTTCTGAACCCTGATATGATTACATGTTAAACAATGGGTGGTTCTAATCCTGAATGCTGATTGGTTAAAACCGCATTCCAGACGGTGTCTATTCCAAACGTTCCCTCTAAATCTATGATGTTAAAATGCCTATTTACTCTGTTCCATCTGACTGAGCAATTTACAGTCTCATCAGCCCAGCCAGGCAATATATAAAATTGATCTTCACTATAAAAAGCATCTAGACACACTCTCACATTTATTTTAGACAAAGATATCATTTTCAACGGAGGACATTTGTATAAACCTTGTTGTCTGTCTCTCCGACATTTGCAACATTGCCTCAATAATCAAAGTTGATCTCTTGCTCTCCCATAGTAATGAACGTGTCGGGAGTCGGGAAGAGACAGACAGGCAGGCAACGTTTCTCAGCCGGTCTAAATCATGAATCAGGTGGAATCATTTTTATGGAAACATACAAAGATATGTCAATTTTTAAAAATGAAAACGAAACAAAGTACTCTATTATATGTTCTTAAAGTCGTCGTTCAGCCACGAGTCGGTGAAACATAAGATATTACAATTTTTAATGTCCCGTTGGTAGGAGAAACGTGCGGTCACGTCGTCCCGTTTATTTTCCAGCGATTGAACGTTAGCTAGCAGGACAAAGGCAAATTAGCCACTTGTCGCCTGATCCTCACAAGGCACCCTGATCTCTTTCCGTGAAAAAAATCTGTGTTTCCTTCTCCAGCGAATAACGGGGATCTGGGCCTGGTCGGGGGTCTGTATTATATCCCTCCCGTCCGACTCATTGAAGAAGAACTCTTCATCCAGTTTGAGGTGAAGCCATCGCAGTTCTGATGTCCAGAAGCTCTTTTCAGTCATAAGAGACTGTAGCAGCAACATTATGTACAAAACAAGTTACAAACAACGTGAAAAAACTAACAAAATAGCACGGTTCGTTAAGAGCCGCTAAGGCAGCCATCCCCTCCGCCCATCACTGTATCTAATTCAGTGCCGTTTACAGCTTTAACTAGAGTTTTGTACTAACTTGAAACAAGTATTAGCATTCTTCATTACATTGTGTTGTTGTAGCCGAGGTAGCATATATTTGTTGTCCTTTAAACACTGACTCAATGGGTTAGCTTTTCAGAGCCAGGCAGCCAGGGGACAGGGAAGGAGCGTGCTCAGCGCAGCACATAGGCTACATATGATTTCTTTATCTGATAAAACGTTTTATTTTTTTATATTGTGGAGTCCCAGGAAAAGCCAGACTACAAAAGCTCATTGGACACATATTTAGACTTATTTTATTTACTAATAGCCTATTGGATGAGAGATGCACGCTTGCTCTTGCTTGCTGAATGTAAAATAGACTACAGCATTAACGGACAGAGAGAAGGAAAGAAGAAGCCCATAGGCCTATCTTAACACCAATAGGCTACATCCTGACAAAATGCACCATATGAGTGCACTGCTAATGTACCTTTCTGGAACTTCTAAACTTTCCAGATTTGACCCAAAACTGATCCAAAAGGTTGCATAATCAGGCTGATTATTTCAGCAGGCAAGTCAGTTAGGAACAACTTCTTCCCTAACTCAGACGACGCTGGATCAATTGTGCGCCGCCCTATGGGACTCCTGATCACGGACAGTTTTGATACAGCCCGGATCGAACCCGGGTCTGTAGTGACGCCTCTAGCACTGTGATGCAGTGCTTCAGACCCCGGTGCCACCCTGACCCAGGTATTTAGGTATGAAACAAAACAGGACACGTGACCTGTTATTCAAATTAGCCTACATCACTGCTGATTACAGCCTATGTGTTTTCACTTGATCAAATCAAATCAAATCCAATGTATTTATAAAGCCCTTCGTACATCAGCTGATATCTCAAAGTGCTGTACAGAAAACCAGCCTAAAACCCCAAACAGCAAGCAATGCAGGTATAGAAGCACGATGGCTAGGAAAAACTCCCGAGAAAGGCCAAAGCCTAGGAAGAAACTTGATAACAATAATAAATTCCTCTTTGTGTTGTTGTAGCCCAGGTAGACTAATTATTGTTGTCTAAAAACCTAGGCCTAAGCTTAATCAATAGTTGAGTGTTGCGTGCTGTGGTACCAAAGAGCAAAGCATGGAGGAATAAACACATCTACCGTTTCATTTTATTCATGTATTTCTTGCACATTGACTGTTCTAAATATTTACCCTACATAACGCTAAACATTGAGCTAATGAACGGTCTTATATTTAGCTAATACTTAGCTTCTAACTTTGGCTACACACCACTAGCCTCTCTCTTCTAGCTGTCCCTGTGCAATATGTCAATCCTCTTGTGAAATCCCAGGAAAAGCTATTAGCAACAAAAGCTATAGGACATTTATTTAGACACTTTTTTTATATACTCAGTCTAATAACCTGTTCTGGGGAAAGAAGCAGGCGTACTCTTGCTGAATGTAAAACAGGCCTGCAGCATAGGCCAAATGAACTGTTGGGGAAAATTGAGGAGAGAAAGTGAGTTGGTGTGATCACCTTTGGTCGGTTATGATAACATAGTTTAGCTAATGCATTTCAATTCGCCAATAGTTGCACAGGACAGACCGAGAGACGAGCACAGTGGAAAAGTAGACCCAGAGGAACTGACAACCATAAGAAAAATGGAAATCACTTTGGCAAAGAAGGCAACGTTGACATGCTTTAAAAGATGTGCAGGCTTAACGTCAGTTTGTTGTTGAATTGCTACATTTAAAAATGAGTTACTCTATTATTTTTCGTTAGGACTACATGTACAGTTAGTTGCCAGTTGTCACTATGACAACGAACACACCCTGAACGCACCGATGGTCTTTTTTACCACCTTATTAATAGTTAGGCTATGTAGCCTGTAGTTTATTGTTACACCTGTACTTGTTTATTTCACTTGTATGCTCTGTAAATGTACTCTTTCTAATCATTTCCTCTGGCAACTTGTTTATTTCACTTGTATGCTCTGTAAATGTACTCTTTCTAATCATTTACTCTGGCAACTTGTTTATTTCACTTGTATGCTCTGTAAATGTACTCTTTCTAATCATTTACTCTGGCAACTTGTTTATTTCACTTGTATGCTCTGTAAATGTACTCTTTCTAATCATTTACTCTGGCAACTTGTTTATTTGACTTGTATGCTCTGTAAATGTACTCTATCTAATCATTTACTCTGGCAACTTGTTTATTTGACTTGTATGCTCTGTAAATGTACTCTATCTAATCATTTACTCTGGCAACTTGCGGCAAGTTTGCTTTCCACTGGAGTGTTGCAGCAGGAAAGTAAAGCGGAAGTCGAATCCATCACTTCCGTTGTTTGGCAGTGCCCATAGCAACTCTGCCCATAGCAATAGTGCCCATAGCAACAGTGCCCATTGGCAGTGCCCATATCTAAAATGATTGTCTAGAAGGGCATATTAGAATGGAAATTAAAACCAGAAAACAGGACAGTTGGAGAAGGTTTGAGGAAACCATGAAATTGTGACGAAATATGCGCCTATACAGTAGATGTTACAAAGTTACAGAAAGCTAAACCAACAGCTACACAAACTGAAATTGGATACCTTGTAATCCCAATAGTTTTTCAATAGGATCATAACACCTTTTGAATTTCTTAACCCATGACTGAAATATATTTTACCATGGCATTATTTTTCCCAGGCCACTACGTCAGAAGATATTGTATGAGTTTTTGAAAGATAATAAATATGCTAATCCTTCTACTTCAGCCATGTACAAACGGCTCTTATTTTCTTATTATCAGCCAAACCATTGGAATTATAGCTAGCTATACTTAATTAACCGATTAGCATGATGGGTTACATTATAAAATACTTATCACTGTTCTTACCACCATTTTAAAATACTTATCACTGTTCTTACCACCATTTTAAAATACTTATCACTGTTCTTACCACCATTTTAAAATACTTATCACTGTTCTTACCACCATTTTAAAATACTTATCACTGTTCTTACCACCATTTTAAAATACTTATCACTGTTCTTACCACCATTTTAAAATACTTATCACTGTTCTTACCACCATTTTGAAATACTTATCACTGTTCTTACCACCATTTTTAAATACTTATCCATACTAACTCTAAATATACCTCCAGTTGTCCTCTAATACCCCTCCCACAAAAACAAAAAAAACAATAACAAGACATTAAAAAAAGAACAATATATCCCTCCCCTTAGATACTTACATACTTACATTTACCTGACTCTCTTATCCAGACTGAATGCATACATTTTTAGACTTTTTTTGTGCTGGTCCCTCAGGAATCAAACTCACAACCCTGGCATTGCAAGTGCCATGCTCTACCACCTGAGCCTGCATGAATCTGTGCTGTGGACTCGCTCTGTGTGCAATAATAGTGTTGAACATGATTTTTAAATGACTACCTCATCTTTGTACCCCACACATACAATTATCTGTAAGGTCCCTCAGCTGAGCAGTGAATTTCAAACACAGATTCAACCACAAAGACCAGGGAGGTTTTCCAAAGAAGGGCACCTATTGGTTTGTAGGAAAAATAATGATATATATATCTTATATTGAATATCCCTTTGGCATGGTGAAGTTATTCATTAAACTTTGGACGACTTATCAATACACTCAGTCACTACAAGATACAGGTGTTCTTCCTAACTCAGTTGCCGGGGAGGAAGGAAACCGCTCAGGGATTTCACCATGGTGACTTTAAATTGCTGTGATAAGAGACAACTCTGGATGGATCAACGACATTGTAGTTACTCCACAATACTAACCCAAATGACAGAGTGAAAGGAAGCCTGTACAGAATAAATATATTCCAAAACATGCATCCTGTTTGCAATAAGGCACAAATGTAAAACTGCAATAAAAATGTGACAAAGAAACTAACTTCATGTCCTGAAAACAAGTATTGTATGTGGGTCAAATCCAACACAAAACATCACTTGCTTGTTATCAGCAAGGACTAGGGAGTTATGTTTTAGGATACAAATAAACAGAATAGAGCTAAGCACAGGAAAAATCCTAGAGGAAAACTTGGTTCTGTCTGCTTTCAAACAGAAACTGGGAGACAGATAACTTTTTCTGCAGGACAATAACCTAAAACACATGGCCAGATATACACTTGGAGTTTCTTACCAAGACGACATTGTTCCTGAGTGGCATAGTTACAGACTTGAACTGTCTAGCAATGATCAACAACCAACTAGACAGAGCTTGAATAATTTTTTCAAGTAACAATGTGGAAATATTGTACAATCCAGGTTTGCAAAGCTCTTAGAGACTTACCAAAAAACACACATCTGTAACGACTGCCAAAAGTGACACCTAACATGTATTGACTTAGGGGTGTGAATAAGTATGTAAATGAGCTATTCTGTATTTTATTTTCAATACATTTGCCCCCCAAAAAATCTAAAAACATGTTTTCACTTTGTCTTTATGAGTTATTGTGTGTAGATGAATGATACAAAATATATATATTTAATCCATTTTGAACTCAGGCTGTAACACAAAAAGGTGGAATAAGTGTCGGGGTACTTTCAGAAGGTACTTTAATCCCAATTATACGACTGGCAGAGAAGCTTCGTGGCAAAAGCGATTTTTAAGTTTGGAGATAAAGCACAAACATGCTCTCGTTGCCATTATATTGGACGAAGCCGAGATATCTCTGGCACGCGTTGAGGCACTGAGTCCAGATGCCTGCTATTTAGTGACAGCTGCATTTGTGTCCATTTAACTAATAGACCGATATTTAAATGCATCTGTTCAGATGAGGCAATATGAACGCCAAGCAGGCGCATTGTGAATGGAGACTACTGACATTTTCACAGGGAGTGAAAATAACAAATGTAAAAATAGGTGCTTGCCGTTCATTAAGACACATTACCATGAGATATGTATAATTCTCATGGGTGACATTTCAAGCCCCGTGATTCTTTTATTTTTTTTTGTGGTGGTGGGGGGGGGGGGGGGTAAAATCTTGGCTCATTGTGTGTAACGATGGTAATTGAAAACCTCATCAAGGCTTGGAATGGAAGGTCAAGGTCGTTCTAAAGTCATTGATGCACAAAGAAGGAGTTTAAAGCATATAACATTAGTTGTGATGTATATATCAGAGAAGTTCTTCATGTGAATCTTGTACTGAATGGTCTTGTACTCACATTAGTTGTGATATCAGAGAAGTTCTTCATGTGAATCTTGTACTGAATGGTCTTGTACTCACATTAGTTGTGATATCAGAGAAGTTCTTCATGTGAATCTTGTACTGAATGGTCTTGTACTCACATTAGTTGAAGTTGTTTTCCCCTTGAGTTCAACATACACTATCAAGTAAACAGACGAATATAAGTGGGGTGGTGGTAAGATAATAAATACATGATTTTGTCTTCAATAAACCTCTAACATTAAGAAACGTATCCATGGTCTGGGTCTTGCTAACTGAGTGTGTTATTGGAGTAAGACAGAGCACTTCTCCACGATGCACTGGCTGAGACTTCCAGAAGATAAGCGCTAATGAAGGAACTTGGCTAATTAACCCACTTCGGAGTTGGCCATACTGTATTGCAATCAAAGACGTACAAGCACACACACTTGAACACACACATACAAACAAAAATACACACGTATTCTATATGCACTCAAACACAGTCATATGCACATTATCCTTATTGTACTTATGACTAGTATGTGTCATGGGTACATGTACATGAACTGTATTTGATCATATTTAGCTGGTTCTGTATTTTATCATATCCAGCTGATTCACTTCTCATATCTAGCTGGTTCTGCATATGACCATATCTAGCTGGTTCTGTATTTTATCATATCTAGCTGTGTCACGCCCTGGTCGAAGTATTTTGTGTTTTTCTTCATGTATTTGGTCAGGCCAGGGTGTGACATGGGTTTTTGTATGTGGTGTGTAGCTTAGTGGGATTGTAGTTTAGTGGGGTGTTCTAGGAGAGTCTATGGCTGTCTGAAGTGGTTCTCAATCAGAGGCAGGTGTTTATCGTTGTCTCTAATTGGGAACCATATTTAGGCAGCCATATTCTTTGGTTGTATTGTGGGTGATTGTCCTGAGTGTCTTGATGTCCTTGTGCTGTGTTAGTTGACACAAGTATAGGCTGTTTTCGGTTTTCGTTTCGTTTATTGTTTTGTTTTGTTTTGTTGTGTTTACGTTGTGTGATTAAACATGGATCGCAATATACACGCTGCAGTTTGGTCCGACTCTCCTTCACCACATGACAAGCTGGTTCTGTATATGATCATATCTAGCTGGTTCTGCATATGATCATATCTAGCTGGTTCTGCACATGATCATATCTAGCTGGTTCTGTATTTGATCATATCTAGCTGGTTCTGCATATGATCATATCTAGCTGGTTCTGCATATGATCATATATAGCTGGTTCTACACATGATCATATCTAGCTGGTTCTGCACATGATCATATCTAGCTGGTTCTGCATATGATCATATCTAGCTGGTTCTGCATATGATCATATCTAGCTGGTTCTGCACATGATCATATCTAGCTGGTTCTGCACATGATCATATCGAGCTGGTTCTGCACATGATCATATCTAGCTGGTTCTGCACATGATCATATCTAGCTGGTTCTGCACATGATCATATCTAGCTGGTTCTGCATATGATCATATTTAGCTGGTTCTGCACATGATCATATCTAGCTGGTTCTGTATTTGTATGAATCATCCTCTTCTGTATTCCACTCCTCTTGACCAATTCTAAGAGCTCTATGTTTACAGCTATTATTACAATTTCTGTCTGGAGAGAGAGAGAGAGAGAAAGAGGGAATGAAAGAGAGAGGGAAAGAGAGAGAGAGAGGGGGGGGTGAAAGAGAGAGAGAGGGGGAATGAAAGAGAGAGAGAGGAGGGGGAATGAAAGAGAGAGAGAGGGGGAATGAAAGAGGGGAATGTAAAAGAGAGAGGGGAAGAGAGGGGAAGAGAAGAGAGAGAGAGAGAGAGAGAGAGAGAGGGAGGGAAAGAGAGAGAGAGGGGAATGAGAGAGAGGGGAGGGAGGGAAAGAGAGAGAGAGGGGGAATGAAAGAGGAAGGGGGAATGTAAGAGAGAGAGGGAATGTAAGAGAGAGAGAGGGGAATGAGAGAGAGAGAGAGAGAGAGAGAGAGAGAGAGAGAGAGAGAGAGGGGCAGCATGTGTATAAGCCAATAATACAACAAACCGACATTACTTGGTATGCATGGAGCAGGGTGAGCGATCGTGTTATAAATTGGCATGTGGCGGTGGGCCAATGGTGCATTGCATTAGTCAGACGCCCTCGATGTAATAAAATGCAGGGTGAAGAAAAAAAAGCTAAAACGTTCGCTCTCTGTAGATTGAGATCTTAAAAAGGAGGGATAATACATCTAGACAGGAACCTTGGCTGAGACCAGCTAAAGAGATCATATCAGAGCACAGGCTTAGGCAGAACTAAATTAGATGACATTCACTTTGACAAATAATTTCCTCCTTCTGTATGCATATGGAGAGAGAGAGAGAGAGAGAGAGAGAGAGAGAGAGAGAGAGAGAGAGAGAGAGAAAAGAGGCCAAACGATTTCAAATTGGAATCTTGGATAAGACGTACACAGCCTGGATAAGACGTACACAGCCTGGATAAGACGTACACAGCCTGGATAAGACGTACACAGCCTGGATAAGACGTATGCACCAAGTCGAGTTGGTGCACCAACAGTTAAACAACTTTGATAGAGACGAGAATGGAAAAGGAAGCATGGCGGTGGCGGCGGATGTCTGCGTATAATTCCCAGGAGAAGCAAGGTCATCTATTATTTGGTTGCAGGCATTAGTGTTGTGACAGGGCCTGATAAGATAAGTCGTTAAAATGATGAGACAATTTGAAGGCCTATTAACCCCTAAAGCAATCACAAGAAAGAAGTGAGGTTTGGAGGCTGAGTTTGTAAAGCCCTGTTGGAGTGGCTTACTCAACTAATTAACCTTCCTGCCATGGTGATGTCATCGCTGAGAGTCATGGAAGTGGAGCGCGAAGACACATACAGGATATTGATGGCCAGGCCTTTTCCAGTCGACAGTACAGTGTCAGAAAGTGACACCATCCAAGCTGATCCTAGACCAGACCCTTGCCACCTACAGAAGCATCTATCACATTATAAAGCCACACTCAGAAACAGATTATGACATTTTTATGACAGGACAATGGAATTATTTAATTAAGTAAGTAGCACGTCTGGTGAATGATTGATGTTTCCCACTTCTATGGTATGGTGATGCAGCAGATTCTCGGCAGGATTCCAGAGCAGGATTCCAGAGGAGGATTCCAGGGCAGGATTCCAGAGGAGGATTCCAGAGGAGGATTCCAGAGGAGGATTCCAGAGGAGGATTCCAGAGCAGGATTCCAGAGGAGGATTACAGAGCAGGATTCCAGAGGAGGATTCCAGAGCAGGATTCCAGAGCAGGATTCCAGAGGAGGATTCCAGAGGAGGATTCCAGAGGAGGATTCCAGAGCAGGATTCCAGAGGAGGATTCCAGAGGAGGATTCCAGAGGAGGATTCCAGAGCAGGATTCCAGAGGAGGATTCCAGAGCAGGATTCCAGAGCAAGATTCCAGAGCAGGATTCAAGAGCAGGATTCCAGAGCAGGATTCCAGAACAGGATTCCAGAGCAGCCTTGTCAAGATTCTGCGATTCTGAAATATGTCATTTTTGGGGTTTTCATTACGACAAATGCCTGTTTGGTTTACTGACATTCCTGCATCCACCTGCTATGAACCATTCACAACTTGCAAGTGTGATACTGTGATGCACGTGTGATACTTTCAACAACGTACTGAGTAAATTGTCAGAATAAGTATGTAAATGTGATATTTCATTCAACATGTATTTATTATAAATTTGCCACCCACACCACCCCCAAAAAAGCTTTTGCTTCATAATTATGGGTATTGAGTGTAGATTGATGAGGGGGGAAAAAACTATTGAATCCATTTTAGAATAAAACTCTAACGCAACAAAATGTTGAAAAATTCAAGGTGTCTGAATACTTTCCGAATGCACTGTGCTGTGCAAATGAAATGTACCACAGCCTCTCTCACTGGCATAACATGTTTCTCCTGTGTGCTACCATCGAAGGCATTATTAATGACGTTTTACACATATGTAAATATACACTGTGGGTGCCGGAGTCTGGCACATTCAGCGGTTAAGAGTTTGGTACTAGTAACAGCAGGATCATGGGTTCAAGCGTCTGCTAGATAAGCGTACATTGCATTACATACACTTGCCATCCCAACTCAAGACCACATATCTCCGCTGGAGACACATGGTTCTGAGGAATGCTACTATGGAGGAAGGAGGAAGAACATGGTTCTGAGGAATGCTACTATGGAGGAGGGAGGAAGAACATGGTTCTGAGGAATGCTACTATGGAGGAGGGAGGAAGAACATGGTTCTGAGGAATGCTACTATGGAGGAAGGAGGAAGAACATGGTTCTGAGGAATGCTACTATGGAGGAGGGAGGAAGAACATGGTTCTGAGGAATGCTACTATGGAGGAAGGAGGAAGAACATGGTTCTGAGGAATGCTACTATGGACAAAAGGGAGGAAGAACATGGTTCTGAGGAATGCTACTATGGAGGAGGGAGGAAGAACATGGTTCTGAGGAATGCTACTATGGAGGAGGGAGGAAGAACATGGTTCTGAGGAATGCTACTATGGAGGAAGGAGGAAGAACATGGTTCTGAGGAATGCTACTATGTCGGAAGGTGGAAGAACATGGTTCTGAGGAATGCTACTATGGAGGAGGGAGGAAGAACATGGTTCTGAGGAATGCTACTATGGAGGAGGGAGGAAGAACATGGTTCTGAAGAATGCTACTATGGAGGAAGGAGGAAGAACATGGTTCTGAGGAATGCTACTATGGAGGAAGGAGGAAGAACATGGTTCTGAGGAATGCTACTATGGAGGAAGGAGGAAGAACATGGTTCTGAGGAATGCTACTATGTCGGAAGGTGGAAGAACATGGTTCTGAGGAATGCTACTATGGAGGAAGGAGGAAGAACATGGTTCTGAGGAATGCTACTATGGAGGAGGGAGGAAGAACATGGTTCTGAGGAATGCTACTATGGAGGAAGGAGGAAGAACATGGTTCTGAGGAATGCTACTATGGAGGAGGGAGGAAGAACATGGTTCTGAGGAATGCTACTATGGAGGAAGGAGGAAGAACATGGTTCTGAGGAATGCTACTATGGAGGAAGGAGGAAGAACATGGTTCTGAGGAATGCTACTATGGAGGAAGGTGGAAGAACATGGTTCTGAGGAATGCTACTATGGAGGAAGGAGGAAGAACATGGTTCTGAGGAATGCTACTATGGAGGAAGGAGGAAGAACATGGTTCTGAGGAATGCTACTATGGAGGAAGGAGGAAGAACATGGTTCTGAGGAATGCTACTATGGAGGAAGGAGGAAGAACATGGTTCTGAGGAATGCTACTATGGAGGAAGGTGGAAGAACATGGTTCTGAGGAATGCTACTATGGAGGAAGGAGGAAGAACATGGTTCTGAGGAATGCTACTATGGAGGAGGGAGGAAGAACATGGTTCTGAGGAATGCTACTATGGAGGAAGGAGGAAGAACATGGTTCTGAGGAATGCTACTATGGAGGAAGGAGGAAGAACATGGTTCTGAGGAATGCTACTATGGAGGAAGGAGGAAGAACATGGTTCTGAGGAATGCTACTATGGAGGAAGGAGGAAGAACATGGTTCTGAGGAATGCTACTATGTCGGAAGGTGGAAGAACATGGTTCTGAGGAATGCTACTATGGAGGAAGGAGGAAGAACATGGTTCTGAGGAATGCTACTATGGAGGAGGGAGGAAGAACATGGTTCTGAGGAATGCTACTATGGAGGAGGGAGGAAGAACATGGTTCTGAGGAATGCTACTATGGAGGAAGGAGGAAGAACATGGTTCTGAGGAATGCTACTATGGAGGAAGGAGGAAGAACATGGTTCTGAGGAATGCTACTATGGAGGAAGGAGGAAGAACATGGTTCTGAGGAATGCTACTATGGAGGAAGGAGGAAGAACATGGTTCTGAGGAATGCTACTGGAGGAAGGAGGAAGAACATGGTTCTGAGGAATGCTACTATGGAGGAAGGTGGAAGAACATGGTTCTGAGGAATGCTACTATGGAGGAAGGAGGAAGAACATGGTTCTGAGGAATGCTACTATGGAGGAAGGAGGAAGAACATGGTTCTGAGGAATGCTACTATGGAGGAAGGAGGAAGAACATGGTTCTGAGGAATGCTACTATGTCGGAAGGAGGAAGAACATGGTTCTGAGGAATGCTACTATGTCGGAAGGTGGAAGAACATGGTTCTGAGGAATGCTACTATGGAGGAAGGAGGAAGAACATGGTTCTGAGGAATGCTACTATGGAGGAAGGAGGAAGAACATGGTTCTGAGGAATGCTACTATGGAGGAAGGAGGAAGAACATGGTTCTGAGGAATGCTACTATGGAGGAAGGAGGAAGAACATGGTTCTGAGGAATGCTACTATGGAGGAAGGAGGAAGAACATGGTTTGCACCAATTTGTAAGTCGCTCTGGATAAGAGCGTCTGCTAAATGACTTAAGGAAGTAAATGTAAATGTTCTGAGGAATGCTACTATGGAGGAAGGAGGAAGAACATGGTTCTGAGGAATGCTACTATGTCGGAAGGTGGAAGAACATGGTTCTGAGGAATGCTACTATGGAGGAAGGAGGAAGAACATGGTTCTGAGGAATGCTACTATGGAGGAAGGAGGAAGAACATGGTTCTGAGGAATGCTACTATGGAGGAAGGAGGAAGAACATGGTTCTGAGGAATGCTACTATGGAGGAAGGAGGAAGAACATGGTTCTGAGGAATGCTACTATGGAGGAAGGAGGAAGAACATGGTTCTGAGGAATGCTACTATGGAGGAAGGAGGAAGAACATGGTTCTGAGGAATGCTACTATGGAGGAAGGAGGAAGAACATGGTTCTGAGGAATGCTACTATGGAGGAAGGAGGAAGAACATGGTTCTGAGGAATGCTACTATGGAGGAAGGAGGAAGAACATGGTTCTGAGGAATGCTACTATGCAGGAAGGAGGAAGAACATGGTTCTGAGGAATGCTACTATGCAGGAAGGAGGAAGAACATGGTTCTGAGAAATGCTACTATGGAGGAAGGAGGAGGAACATGGTTCTGAGGAATGCTACTATGGAGGAAGGAGGAAGAACATGGTTCTGAGGAATGCTACTACGGAGGAGGGAGGAAGAACATGGTTCTGAGGAATGCTACTATGCAGGAAGGAGGAAGAACATGGTTCTGAGGAATGCTACTATGGAGGAGGGAGGAAGAACATGGTTCTGAGGAATGCTACTGTGGAGGAAGGAGGAAGATCATGGTTCTGAGGAATGCTACTATGCAGGAAGGAGGAAGAACACATCTTATTAATATCATGGTGTAATACACCTTGTCTCTATGATACTGTTCGTAGTTCAGAGACTTCACTGTGGTATATTTCACAATGTTGTTGTTTCCATTCATGTCATTAAAGAGAGTTTGTGATTGACTCACAGCATAAACCAGTTGCTTGATGGGCAGTTACAGAACTTGCCATAATCATACACCAATGCCATTTTTTTGCTGACTTGAACACAGATTTGAAAACGACGACCCTAGTGAATATAGACCACACGAGACCCATGGGGGACTCTTCTAATCATGCGAATCAGATTCAGTTGGCAGCATGGTGCTGATTCCTGTCAGACGGACAGGAGGAGAAGTCATGGAAATGATCTTCCGCTGTGGCAGTCAGTGGTAGGTATCTAGTAAACAACTAGTAAACAACAACACATGGTGAGCTGGAAGGAAGAGTATTTCTGGAAGGCTGCAGTACGATTCAAAAAGAGGAATGAAGGACAGACTTGAGTTGTTATTTGAAGTTAACGAGCCAGGTTTGGTTTAAGATTACTGTGAATGAAGGTTGCTATTTTCTGTCATTCTTATGTCTGTGTTTGGCTATGGTGAAGGGGAGTGTGGACACGTCATGGGATCAAGGGAACTGGTTGAATAGGATTCTGTTCTAATGGTGTGCAATCAAAAATGGGTAGAAAACCGAAATAAATCAATTAATATTTGTATCTTTTGAAAAAATAATTTATATGAACACGGACACTATTCTTACGCAGATGGAGAATGCATTGCTTTGGCAATGTTAACACATGTTTCCCATGCCAATAAAGCCCTTGAATTGAATTGAATTGAATTGAATTGAATGGTTGCTTCTGGAGCTTGGCTGTCCTGCAAATACCTCTCACTTTGGCAGTGTACGTCAACCATTATACTGTTTATAGAAGTGTCCATTACAATATTAAATGCCCACATGTCTGTGCATTGTCCGTCTGTGTTGATAGAGGCTCATCTTTAAGTAAGCGTATGTGTGATGAGTGTTCAGGGAGGAAAACGCTGTAGATTCACGCGCAGGGCACGGCAGCTGTCTATTTAGCAGAAGGCAGGCAATGGTCACAGGTAGGCAAACAGGCAGTTGAATCAAAACTAGGACTGAAGGCTATAACTGGTTCTCACAGACGAGCTGGGAAAAGGCTTAGTAGAGTCAAAATGAACAATACCTCACAAAGGCACAAACAGAACTAAATAAGGAGCTGATGAGACCAGGTGAGGAACTAACACAAGGTGAAACATATGATTAAAAATAATGTATACAGTACGACAACTCTGAAGGGCAAGTGATACAACGAAGCTGTTGAGAACATCTTGATCAATGTACATTTGAGCATTTTGAAGAATAAATGCACCGACTAGGAGTGTCTTTGACAGTAAAACTAGATCCCTCGAGAGAGAGAAAAAAACGGCAGATCGAGAAACACACATTAGAAATTCATATATTGGGTTGCTATACTTTTTATATTGCATAAGGGCGTGGCAAATTCAATAGATTGTTCATAAATAACCATTTTAACTTACTAAAGAGGTGAACCAAATTGTATACAGAGACAAAGTGATAAAAAAAACGCAAAGAGGAATTGATTTAAATACGGTATCATTTGAAGTAATCAGGAAAGCCATTGAGCTTGAGAAAATAATTGCTTTTGTAAATTTACTACAACTAAATAACAACGCAAAAGTTAATGAGCACATTCCAGGACAAGATTACATCAAATTGATGTGAAATTAAATGCCTATAAATGAAATGGGTTCCTAGATATAATTGCTTACAGGCGTCGTTTTGAGAAGGCTGAGCTGTATGTGAAATTAAAGCAATATCAGTAGCAAATTATCTTTCTGATTACCTGAGATTGACTGTGAAATATCATTTGATTTGAATTATTTTATCAGTTGTCTCGTTATTACTATGCAATAACATATCAGTTTATGTTTACCGATAACATGCTATGACCATTCACTCAATGAATTGTCTATTTAATTAGAAGCTCCTACAGTAAATGTATTCAATAAACAAGACTGTGATTGGTTGAGACGTATTCTAAGCCACGCTAAAAAAAGCAGTTTGCATCTAGGTAGGCCTATAACGCAAAACTAAGCTACTCGTTCACTGTTCTAACTGGCAAATCTTTGCACATCCACTGACCTGTCGGCCCAAGCCAGGAAATTCATGAACTTGCTCTCCACTTTAGATATTATATAATCTATCCGTGGATGGCCACAGCAGGGACTTGAATAAACATCGCTGTCTGCTTCTCCGATCTCTCCGACTACTGCGCTCTGCTACTACTGCTCTCTCCGATCTCTGTGACTGCTGCTCTGCCGATTACTGCTGTCTCTGACTACTGCTCTCTCTGACTACTGCTCTCTCCGATCCCTCTGACTACTGCTCTCTCTGACTACTGCTCTCTCCGATCCCTCTGACTACTGCTCTCTCTGACTACTGCTCTCTCTGACTACTGCTCTCTCCGATCCCTCTGACTACTGCTCTCTCCGACTACTGCTCTCTCCGATCCCTCTGACTACTGCTCTCTCTGACTACTGCTCTCTCCGATCCCTCTGACTACTGCTCTCTCTGACTACTGCTCTCTCCGATCTCTGTGACTGCTGCTCTCGCCGACTACTGCTCTCGCCGACTACTGCTCTCTCTGACTACTGCTCTCGCTGACTACTGCTCTCTCTGACCACTGCTCTCTCCTACTGCTCTCTCCGACCTCTGACTACTGCTCTCTCCGACCTCTGACTACTGTTCTCTCTGACCTCTGACTACTGCTCTCTCTGACCTCTGACTACTGCTCTCTCCGACCTCTGACTACTGCTCTCTCCGACCTCTGACTACTGCTCTCTCCGACCTCTGACTACTGCTCTCTCTGACCTCTGACTACTGCTCTCTCCGACCTCTGACTACTGCTCTCTCCGACCTCTGACTACTGCTCTCTCCGACCTCTGACTACTGCTCTCTCTGACCTCTGACTACTGCTCTCCCCGACCTCTGACTACTGCTCTCTCCGACCTCTGACTACTGCTCTCTCTGACCTCTGACTACTGCTCTCTCCGACCTCTGACTACTGCTCTCTCTGATCTCTGACTACTGCTCTCTCCGACCTCTGACTACTGCTCTCTCCGAACTCTGACTACTGCTCTCTCCGACCTCTGACTACTGCTCTCTCCGACCTCTGACTACTGCTCTCCCGATCTCTGACTACTGCTCTCTCTGATCTCTGACTACTGCTCTCTCTGACCTCTGACTACTGCTCTCTCCGACCTCTGACTACTGTTCTCTCCGACCTCTGACTACTGCTCTCTCTGATCTCTGACTACTGCTCTCTCCGACCTCTGACTACTGTTCTCTCCGACCTCTGACTACTGCTCTCTCTGACCTCTGACTACTGCTCTCTCTGATCTCTGACTACTGTTCTCTCTGACCTCTGACTACTGCTCTCTCTGATCTCTGACTACTGTTCTCTCTGACCTCTGACTACTGCTCTCTCTGATCTCTGACCACTGTTCTCTCCGACCTCTGACTACTGTTCTCTCCGACCTCTGACTACTGCTCTCTCTGATCTCTCCGACTACGACTGTAGCACTTCCGTGCTGAAAAAGTAATATCACACGTCCTCTCATGTACAGTTTCTTTTATACAGTATATATTATTGAGTTTATTCATCTTTGCCAGAAACTGTTGCCTGCACTATCTAAAGGATAATACAACTATGTAATATAATTCTCATCGTTCTAATAACGTGAAGCGTTGTCATTCCATTACAGTTGAATCAAGGTGATACCCATCGTTCTATTTGACATAATGTTGATTGGACAGCACATTCTGTATCTGTACACAGCACCAATGCTTTTACATCCAATAACATGCCTCCTTGGACCAGAGGGAAGTATTGGTAGAGCTTTGATTGGAGCGAATATGTGTTGCTTTTATAGTTAATAAAATGGTTAGTTAATAATGATGTTGTCTAATACCAGACTTATGGCAAACGACAATGGAGACTGTGTGTGGTATGACTGATCCTATGTCTTAGTTATATCTACGGTCTTCTTCTCATTTGTTTGGTCTGTATTTCTGTGGGTGATCCCATTAATATGTTGAGTGAGTACAGCCATTAGTTTGGATGAGAGAAGAGTTTAAATACCTCAGTCTGACTGAGTCATCATGGATATCGTTCTGGGACTGAAATTCATCATCGGTTATAGGCTAACATCTGAATTGTAAATATTCAATTTAAATCAGTCGTGAGATTGCACGTGTGGAGTTTGATGCATTTGATAATGTGAGGGCTTGGGTGTAGATAAAACAAAACCACCTTTTCTGCTCAGAATCTCACATACAGTGCCCACAGTCTACTATTAGAATCAAATGGCTGAAGCTTGGGAAACCAACTCTACCAGAAACAGGAAGATCAGCCACTTCATGATGCAACTCCTCAACCTCCATTGATGTCAAGATTTTTCCAGCTCTTTGCTGATGCTTGACTTTGGTTCCACTTAATATCACTAAGTATTGTGTTTAGTAAAAAACAAGTAATCCCGTATGTGTATAACTTGCTGAGTACAATTTACTGATTGATTTTGTCCTTACAAAAGGGTTTTACTGGCAGAGGTATGGAGCGCTTACTCAAGCCTGTCCTGTTGCACATTCGTTTTTTATAGACGTTGCTGCACTATCAGCAAAATCCAGAGGCTTTCAGCTTCTCAGATTCCTACGTTAAATCCCTCTCTCTCTCTCTCTCTCTCTCTCTCTCTCTCTCTCTCTCTCTTTCTCTCTCTCTCTCTCTCTCTCTCTCTCTCTCTCTCTCTCTCTCTCTCTCTCTCTCTCTCTCTCTCTCTCTCTCTCTCTCTCTCTCTCTCTCTCTCTCTCTCTCTCTCTCTCTCTCTCTCTCTCTCTCTCTCTCTCTCTCTCCCTCTCTCTCCTCTCTCTCTCTCTCTCTCTCTCTTTCTCTCTCTCTCTCTCTCTCTCTCTCCCTCTCTCTCTCAAACCCCCTGTACACCCGACAGCAGACTAATCTACTGCAAGTCTCGTAAGGAATCAGTGTGAATGCTACCTAATTCTGAAACCTGTCACTCTGTATTTGTTACCTATCTCCTGCTACTGCATCTCTATTTAATGAATAAGCAAATGCTACAGCACAAATTCCCTTAGCTGCCTCTGAAATTGGAGGTGATGTCCAACCAATCCTGTCAACATGTATTGGGTAAGTAGTAAGTGTTTTTTTGGATTCACTTGTTGTGATAAAGAGCTTGTTTTCATATCGTACTCTGAGAAAACTTCAACTATGTTTTTATCCTTGCAAACCTTAAATACGTTGACCAAGCTTTTGAACTTTGAACTATATATATATATATATATATATATATATATATATATATATATATATATATATATATATAATGATATACTTCTCAATACATTTATTTAATCATATTTGCTTTAGCTAAGCAACTGTGAATGTAACAGAGATTACAAGGCTAAACCACATAGCAAAGTATGTAACTGTTGACTATAAGGGGCTTTAATGGCACATCAAGTCCCTTGACATTCATGGTATTCACATCAACCTGGTGACTGACATTTCATTTTCTCTGCCCACAACCAGGCTTCCCCAATGAGGATTCTACCAGGAATTGAAAAGGGTTCTACCTGGAACCCAAAAGCTTTCTCCTCTTCGGGAAGTACCCGTTTTGAATACTTTTCATTCGATATTAGTGTGTTGTTTACTTTATTTTTGTCTTTAGTTTTTGTAATGTATTTTTTAAATATAAGTCTGTAATGTATATGTTAAGGTTTTAAAGACGTTTCTTGCCCAGGGCAACTGGCAGAGGCAAACTGGCGACCCAGGTACACTTGTCATATGTTACCCATTTATTTCATTTGTTTTCATCTCCTGTCTTATCATCAGGTGATTGATATTGGCAAGGAGACATAATCAACACTTTAAAACGAATAGATTTGGAAGATAGTTTTTAATTATTTTGACATCCCCAAGTTATAATTATAAACTAACTCTAACATAACCTATTAGCCAGAAAAAACCTCCAAACTAGGGCTGTGGTTGTCATGACATTTTGTCAGCTGGTAACTATCATGTAAATTATTGCAGGTCTGTTAGTTAACATAAACATATTAAGTATCTCTCACGCATAGCCTACATGCCACTGATGCAGACCTTTCGAACATCTACCTTTCAACATGTGATTAAATCCATTTAATATAGCCTACACCTTCACAATAAATCCATTATTTATTTTAGGCATGTCGAAAGAAACATTATATTTTTTATTTTATTTCACTTTTATTCAACCAGGTAGGCTAGTTGAGAACAAGTTTTCATTTGCAAATGCGACCTGCCCAAGATAAAGCATAGCAATTCGACACATACAACAACACAGAGTTACACATGGAATAAACAAAACATATAGTCAATAATACAGTAGAACAAAAGAAAAACAGAAAGTCTATACACTGTGAGCGCAAATGAGGTAAGATAAGGGAGTTAAGGCAATAAATAGGCCATGGTGGCGAAGTAATTACAATATAGACACTGGAATGGTAGATGTGCAGAAGATGAATGTGCAAGTAGAGATACTGGGGTGCAAAGGAGCAAGATAAATACATAAATACAGTATGGGGATGAGGGAGTTGGATCGGATGTTTACAGACTGGCTATGTACAGGTGCAGTGATCTGTGAGCTGCTCTGACAGCTGGTGCTTAAAGCTAGTGAGGGAGATGTGAGTCTCCAGCGTCAGTTACTTTTGCAGTTCGTTCCAGTCGTTGGCAGCAGAGAACTGGAAGGAAAGGCGGCCAAATGATGAATAGGCTTTGGGGGTGACCAGTGAGATATACCTGCTGGAGCACGTGCTACATTGGGTGCTGCCATGGTGACCAGTGAGCAGAGATAAGGTGGGGCTTTACCTAGCAGAGACTTGTAGATGACCTGGATCCAGTGTGTTTGGCGACGAGGGTGAAGCAAGGGCCAGCCAACGAGAGCATACAGGTCGCAGTGGTGGGTAGTATATGGGGCTTTGGTGACAAAACAGATGGCACTCTGATAGACTACCTCTCTTTTGTTGAGTAGAGTGTTGGAGGCTATTTTCTAAATGACATCACCGAAGTCGAGGATCGGTAGGTTGGTCAGTTTTACGAGGGTATGTTTGGCAGCATGAGTGAGGGATGCTTTGTTGCGAAATAGGAAGCCGATTCTAGATTTAATTTTGGATTGGAGATGCTTAATGTGAGTCTAGAAGGAGAGTTAACATTCTAACCAGACACCTAGGTATTTGTAGTTATCCACATATTCGAAGTCAGGGCCGTCCAGAGTAGTGATGCTGGAAGGGCGGGCAGGTGCGGGCAGTGATCGGTTGAAGAGCATGCATTTAGTTTTACTTGCATTTAAGAGCAGTTGGAGGCCACCGAAGGAGAGTTGTATGGCATTGAAGCTCATCTGTAGGTTAGTTAACACAGTGTTCAATGAAGGGCCAGAAGTATTCAGAATTGTGTCGTCTGCGTAGAGGTGAATCAGAGAATCACCAGCAGCAAGAGCGACATCATTGATTTATACAGAGAAGAGAGTCGGCCCGAGAATTGAACCCTGTGGCACCCCCATAGAGACTGCCAGAGGTCCTGACAACAGGCCCTCTGATTTGACACACTGAACTCTATCAGAGAAGTAGTTGGTAAACCTGGCGAGGCAATCATTTGAGAAACCAAGGCTGTTGAGTCTGCCAATAAGAATGTGGTGATTGAGAGTCAAAAGCCTTGGCCAGGTCAAAAGCCTTGGCCATGTTGATGGCCAGGTCGATGATTAGTCAAAAGCCTTGGCCAGGTCGATGGCCAGGTCAATGACTAGTCAAAAGCCTTGGCCAGGTCGATGGCCAGGTCGATGACGAGTCAAAAGCCTTGGCCAGGTCAATGGCCAGGTCAATGACTAGTCAAAAGCCTTGGCCAGGTCGATGGCCAGGTCAATGACTAGTCAAAAGCCTTGGCCAGGTCGATGGCCAGGTCGATGACGAGTCAAAAGCCTTGGCCAGGTCAATGGCCAGGTCGATGACGGGTCAAAAGCCTTGGCCAGGTCGATGGCCAGGTCGATGACGAGTCAAAAGCCTTGGCCAGGTCGATGACTACGGCTGCACAGTAATGTCTCTTGTCGATGGCGGTTATGATATTGTTTAGGACCTTGAGCGTGGCTGAGCTGCACCCATGACCAGCTCTGAAACCAGATTGCATAGCGGAGAAGGTACGGTGAGATTCGAAATGGTCTGTAATCTGTTTGTTAACCTGGCTTTCGAAGACTTAGAAAGGCAGGGTAGGATAGATATAGGTCTGTAACAGTTTGGGTCAAGAGGGGAATGACCACGGCAGCATTCCAATCCATGGGAATCTCAGACGATACGAAAGGTTGAACAGGCTAGTGATAGGGGTTGCAACAATTTCTGCATATAATTTTAGAAAGAGGGTCCAGATTGTCTAGCCCAACTGATTTGTCGGGGTCCAGCAAAACAGCAGAGGTATATTTGGAGGGCAAGTTTGTTCGGATGATATCTATGAGGGTGCCCGTGTTTACAGATTTGGGGTTCTACCTGGTGGGTTCATTGATAATTTGTGTGAGATTGAGGGCATCGAGCTTAGATTGTAGGATGGCCGGGGTGCTAAGCATGTCCCAGTTTAGGTCACCTAGCACCACGAGCTCTGAAAGATTGCCCCCCATCTATCAGATGAAGAAAATGTAGATGTAATGTGTACGCCGGGAGTCGGGAAGCAAGTTCAGGAAGTGTATTTTTAATAAATAAATGAACATAGAACAAAACAAGAACCATGAGTAGCGTACAGACATGACATTGGAACAGAAACAGTAACACCTGTGGAATGAATCAGAATGATGAAATGTACAGGGAAGGTAATCAGGCAGGTGATTGAGTCCGAGTGAGTCTGATGAGGCGCTGGTGAGCGTAACGATGGTGACAGGTGTGCACGTATACTATACGTGACAGTAGCCTATGTCATACTCTGAGTTGTCCTTATATTAGACCGTGATCTGGCTGTGCCATATGGTTGTGGGCTACACTAGTTCATTTAGCAGTCAACATTTGCTTATAATTCCGTGGCATTATTGTATATTTTTTAAAGAATTGATCAATAAGTATAGCAGCATAAGAAAACTGGGTTTGTCTTTTATATGGTGGCCAGTCAAAAGTCTGTTTTCATGACCTGGCTTATAAGAGCATTTTTCACTAGGCTCTGTAGGCTCATGTTCAAGGCCTCCTAGGCCTATAGGCTACACTTAAGAGTAATTTGGCCACTCTAGTTGTGATACAAACCTTATCAAAACATAGACCTATGGGCTAGGCTCTATGATGCATGCGACTGTGATTTGAAAAGAGTCACAAAAAATGTGTCCCTGCAGCAATGTTCCAACATCTAGTGGAAAGCCTACCCAGAAGAGTGGAGGCTGTTATTTCTTCTTGCCGTAGACGACACACGCTGGGCATCATTCACGAGTGATAATATTCTCACCCATCAGACTATTTTCTTGTATTTACATACTAAATAATATATGTTAGGAATTAGTTTTGATATAGAATGGGCCTTTATCATGCACCTGTCTGGAAACAGGGACAGCGAGAAAAGAAGACATCTTTACACTGGAGCAGTGAATGGAGAATGCTTTCCCATAGGTTTAGTTTCAGGCCAGCCAGGTACAGTCGGCTACAATGGTTGTAAAGCGAAGTGCTTAATATTAGGAAAGTTGATAGTAAATATAGTAGGCTTGGCATATAGAAAATCCATTTTATATTTACATTTACATTTTACAAGTCATTTACAAGTCATTTAGCAGACGCTCTTATCCAGAGCGACTTACAAATTGGTGCATTCACCTTATGACATCCAGTGGAACAGCCACTTTACAATAGTGCATCTAAATCTTTTAAGGGGGGTGAGAAGGATTACTTTATCCTATCCTAGGTATTCCTTAAAGAGGTGGGGTTTCAGGTGTCTCCGGAAGGTGGTGATTGACTCCGCTGTCCTGGCGTCGTGAGGGAGTTTGTTCCACCATTGGGGAGCAAGAGCAGCGAACAGTTTTGACTGGGCTGAGCGGGAACTGTACTTCCTCAGTGGTAGGGAGGCGAGCAGGCCAGAGGTGGATGAACGCAGTGCCCTTGTTTGGGTGTAGGGCCTGATCAGAGCCTGGAGGTACTGAGGTGCCGTTCCCCTCACAGCTCCGTAGGCAAGCACCATGGTCTTGTAGCGGATGCGAGCTTCAACTGGAAGCCAGTGGAGAGAGCGGAGGAGCGGGGTGACGTGAGAGAACTTGGGAAGGTTGAACACCAGACGGGCTGCGGCGTTCTGGATGAGTTGTAGGGGTTTAATGGCACAGGCAGGGAGCCCAGCCAACAGCGAGTTGCAGTAATCCAGACGGGAGATGACAAGTGCCTGGATTAGGACCTGCGCCGCTTCCTGTGTGAGGCAGGGTCGTACTCTGCGGATGTTGTAGAGCATGAACCTACAGGAACGGGCCACCGCCTTGATGTTAGTTGAGAACGACAGGGTGTTGTCCAGGATCACGCCAAGGTTCTTAGCGCTCTGGGAGGAGGACACAATGGAGTTGTCAACCGTGATGG
This sequence comes from Oncorhynchus keta, assembly GCF_023373465.1. NCBI lineage: Eukaryota > Metazoa > Chordata > Actinopteri > Salmoniformes > Salmonidae > Oncorhynchus > Oncorhynchus keta. The sequence goes on from NC_068433.1 coordinate 9,268,801, forward strand.
CGAGATCATGGAACGGGCAGTCCTTCCCCGGGAGGAAGAGCAGCTCCGTCTTGCCGAGGTTCAGCTTGAGGTGGTGATCCGTCATCCACACTGATATGTCTGCCAGACATGCAGAGATGCGATTCGCCACCTGGTCATCAGAAGGGGAAAGGAGAAGATTAATTGTGTGTCGTCTGCATAGCAATGATAGGAGAGACCATGTGAGGTTATGACAGAGCCAAGTGACTTGGTGTATAGCGAGAATAGGAGAGGGCCTAGAACAGAGCCCTGGGGGACACCAGTGGTGAGAGCGCGTGGTGAGGAGACAGATTCTCGCCACGCCACCTGGTAGGAGCGACCTGTCAGGTAGGACGCAATCCAAGCGTGGGCCGCGCCGGAGATACCCAACTCGGAGAGGGTGGAGAGGAGGATCTGATGGTTCACAGTATCGAAGGCAGCCGATAGGTCTAGAAGGATGAGAGCAGAGGAGAGAGAGTTAGCTTTAGCAGTGCGGAGCGCCTCCGTGATACAGAGAAGAGCAGTCTCAGTTGAATGACTAGTCTTGAAACCTGACTGATTTGGATCAAGAAGGTCATTCTGAGAGAGATAGCGGGAGAGCTGGCCAAGGACGGCACGTTCAAGAGTTTTGGAGAGAAAAGAAAGAAGGGATACTGGTCTGTAGTTGTTGACATCGGAGGGATCGAGTGTAGGTTTTTTCAGAAGGGGTGCAACTCTCGCTCTCTTGAAGACGGAAGGGACGTAGCCAGCGGTCAGGGATGAGTTGATGAGCGAGGTGAGGTAAGGGAGAAGGTCTCCGGAAATGGTCTGGAGAAGAGAGGAGGGGATAGGGTCGAGCGGGCAGGTTGTTGGGCGGCCGGCCGTCACAAGACGCGAGATTTCATCTGGAGAGAGAGGGGAGAAAGAGGTCAGAGCACAGGGTAGGGCAGTGTGAGCAGAACCAGCGGTGTCGTTTGACTTAGCAAACGAGGATCGGATGTCGTCGACCTTCTTTTCAAAATGGTTGACGAAGTCATCTGCAGAGAGGGAGGAGGGGGGGGAGGGGGATGAGGATTCAGGAGGGAGGAGAAGGTGGCAAAGAGCTTCCTAGGGTTAGAGGCAGATGCTTGGAATTTAGAGTGGTAGAAAATGGCTTTAGCAGCAGAGACAGAGGAGGAAAATGTAGAGAGGAGGGAGTGAAAGGATCCTCTTTATTAGAGGCCATCAAAATGTTGTTCTCGCACACAATTGCATAGCACAGACTATAAAAATGTTGCAGACCATGGACTTATGGGAACACGTATGTCATTCCATGCATCAACCCATGAGGAGCTGGTTCTCACTGAGCAACTGCTGATCCTATTCCGCTGAACTCTGAATGCCGGGGACAGTAGAATGCTGAAAACTAGGCCTTTAACGTCTGACGTTAGGCTACGAATGAATGCCGGGGACAGTAGAATGCTGACAACTAGGCCTTTAACGTCTGAAGTTAGGCTACGAATGAATGCCGGGGACAGTAGAATGCTGACAACTAGGCCTTTAACGTCTGAAGTTAGGCTACGAATGAATGCCGGGGACAGTAGAATGCTGACAACTAGGCCGTTAACGCCTGACGTTAGGCTACGAATGAATGCCGGGGACAGTAGAATGCTGACAACTAGGCCTTTAACGTCTGACGTTAGGCTACGAATGAATGCCGGGGACAGTAGAATGCTGACAACTAGGCCTTTAACGTCTGACGTTAGGCTACGAATGAATGCCGGGGACAGTAGAATGCTGACAACTAGGCCTTTAACGTTTGACGTTAGGCTACGAATGAATGCCGGGGACAGTAGAATGCTGACAACTAGGCCTTTAACGTCTGACGTTAGGCTACGAATGAATGCCGGGGACAGTAGAATGCTGACAACTAGGCCTTTAACGTCTGAAGTTAGGCTACGAATGAATGCCGGGGACAGTAGAATGCTGACAACTAGGCCTTTAACGTCTGACTTTAGGCTACGAATGAATGCCGGGGACAGTAGAATGCTGACAACTAGGCCTTTAACGCCTGACGTTAGGCTACGAATGAATGCCGGGTACAGTAGAACGCTGACAACTAGGCCTTTAACGTCTGAAGTTAGGCTACAAATTAATGCCGGGGACAGTAGAATGCTGACAACAAGGCCTTTAACTCCTGATGTTAGGCTACGAATTAATGCCGGGGACAATAGAACGCTGACAACTAGGCCTTTAACTCCTGACGTTAGGCTACGAATTACCATCAGCATCATCAGAGCACAGTTCTGGAGAAGCCTATTTCCCGGGACGATATTTTATAAAAAATATTTAAATTAAATACATTCTTAAAAACTCTACAAAGAAAAATAATATGCAGACCCTCTGCAGTATTTCTGCGGACCTCTAGAGGGCCGTGGACCTCCAGTTGAATACCCCTGTTTTAAATGTATGTAAATTGTAAAGTACATTTGCCTGTAATGTATTTTTCCTAATCTGTTGGATCCCAACTAGCTGTCGCCTTTGGGGATCATAAATCATACTGTGAGTGTTCAATTAGGTAGAGAACTGGTAACTGAGACGGCCATGGCATATGGTTTACATCGTTTTCATTCTCATCAAACCATTCAGTGACCACTCGTGCCCTGTTAATGGGGGCATTGCCATCCTATGGGTACGTAGCCATGGTAGCCGAAATAATGTCCTGCCCAGCATTTTTACACATGACCCTAAGCATGATGGGATATGACATGCTTAGTTAAATCAGGAACCAACCTGTGAGGAAGCACCTGCTTTTATCACACGTTGTATCCCGAATATATTCAAGTGTTTCCATTATTTTGGTCGTTACCTGTACATGCACATGCAAATGGTAAAGGGTAGGCGTCAGTACACATAAATACAAGTACAGTTCATGATCATCCCAACATTTTAATTTAGATGGAAAAAAAACATCCACATAAGACCTGATGCACACCCACTAACAACAATAAGAACAAACTGAAATACACTTACATACACACGCACACACACACACACACACACACACACACCACACGAACAACAATAAGAACAAACTGAAATACACTTACATACACACGCACACACACACACACACACACACACACCCACTAACAACAATAAGAACAAACTGAAATACACTTACATACACACGCACACGCACACACACACACACACTTGCGTATATGTTAACTCCAGAGTATTCATTCACACATGTAGCAGATTTGTCTGTAGCATGGAAACAACTGTATGTTAGCAAGAGCTAATGCGACTACTACATCTCGGGCATGCTAGCTAACTCACTTGTACAGCAATCATACATACAAAAGCACATCACAGGAAGCCCCCCAATATCTAAGGTACCATACCCATGAAATGTACATAGTGAACTTGTATACATTCTAAATGCGTAAATAGAATGCATTATTACAGAATGTAACCTACCGCTTGCATAACATACAAGAGTATGTGGACACATGCTCATCGAACATCTCATTCCAAAATCATGGGCATTAATATGCAGTTGGTCCCCCCTTTGCTGCTATAACAGCTTGCACTCTTCTGGGAAGGCTTTTCAATTGATGTTGGAACATTGCTGCGGGGACTTGCTTCCATTCAGCAACAAGAGCACTAGTGAGGTTGTGAAATGATGTTGGGCAATTAGGCCTTCAGTCAGCGTTCCAATTCATCCCAAAGATGTTCAATGGGGTTAAGGTCAGGGCTCTGTCCAGACCAGTCATGTTCTTCCATACCATTCTCAACAAACCCTTTCTGTATGGACCTCGCTTTGTGCACAGGGGCATTGTCATGTTGAAACAGGAAAGGGTCTCCCCCAAACTGGGACGGCAGGGTAGCCTAGTAGTTAGAGCGTTGGGCTAGTAACCGGAAGGTTGCAAGTTCAAATCCCTGAGCTGACAAGGTACAAATCTGTCGTTCTGCCCCTGAACAGGCAGTTAACCCACTGTTCCTAGGCCGTCATTGAAAATAAGAATTTCTTCTTAACTGACTTGCCTAGTTAAATAAAGGTAAAATAAAAAACTGTTGCCACAAAGTTGGAAGCACAGAATCATCTAGAATGTCATTGTATGCTGTAGCGTTAAGATTTCCTTCGCTGGAACTAAGGGGCCTAGGCAGAACCATGAAAAACAGCCCCAGACCATTATTAATCATCCACCAAACTTAACAGTTGGCTCTATGCATTTGGGTAGATAGCGTTCTTCTGGCATCCGCCAAACCCAGATTCGTCTGTCCGATGGTGAAGAGTGATTCATCACTCCTGAGAACGTGTTTCCACTACTCCAAAGTCCAATGGTGGCAAGCTCTACACCACTCCAACGCTTGGCATTGCACATAGGCTTGTGTGCGGCTGATCGGTTATGAAAACCCATTTCATGAAGCTCCAGGAGAACAGTTATTTTGTTGACGTTGTTTCCAGAGTCAGTATGGAACTCGTTAGTGGGAGTTGCAACCGAGGACAGACTATTTTTACGTGCTACGCGCTTCAGCACTCGGCTGTACCGTTCTGTGAGCTTGTGTAGCCTACCACTTTGCGGCTGAGCCTTTGTTGCTCCTAGACGTTTCCACTTCATAATAACAACACTTACAGTTGACCGGGGAAGCTCTAGCAGGGCAAAAACTTGACGAACTGAAGTTGCCACATAGAAAGTCACTGAGCTCATCAGTAAGGCCATTCTACTACCAATGTTTGTCTATGGTGAATGCATGGATGTTGCTCAAATAGCCAAATCCAATCATTTTGAAGGCGTATCAACATGCTTTTGGCCATCAGAATGGGAAGAATGGACTTTCTCAATCTTTCCCCATTTACAAGCCTGACCAATGCCATACCACCTTATTGATATGTATATTCCACCAACCAATAGGAATACATGAACATTGAATCCATATTTCTGCAGTGGAAATATAACCAAGCCTGATACACACACAACCACACTGGGATCAGCACACTGAGCAATAGGAAAATGACATTCACACAGCCAAATCTACACACACACACACACACACACACACACACACACACACACACACACACACACACACACACACACACACACACACACACACACACACACACACACACACACACACACACACACACACAATCACACAATCACACACACAATCCTCTCTGCAGCAGGGAGCAGTTGTTTACCTCTCTGAGCAGCAGTATTGCCGAGGCATGAGATTGGGGCCGTCTGCTGTGTTGGTTATGGATTTATGCTTCATCACCATGGTGTCTCTTTTAGCGTTGATTATAATTCCCAGAAGCCCTTTTTCTCTCCTCCTCCTCCTTTCTTTCTTTCTTTCTTTCTTTCTTTCTTTCTTTCTTTCTTTCTTTCTTTCTTTCTTTATTTCTATCTTTCTTTCTTTCTTTCTTTCTTTCTTTCTGAATGAGCACAGATTTACTGACCACCTCCACCGGTATTGTCCACAACCAGAATGGAGGCTGAGCGATCTATAAAATGCTCCGCAACACAATTTGTATCAAGGTCCTGCTTATTTCCTCTTTTTTTTTAATGGTCCCTTCTCCCTAATTGCAGCGGGATATTAATTTGGAACCTCTGACTTTCATGTCTTTCTTGCACTTTTTTAATAAACACAATTTTCCAAATTGCCAACGCTTCCTGTTTCCAAGAAGTTATGACCGCCGCCACTGAATGTTTATGTTTTGAAGGAAGATTTTAGAAATTGTCGGATAATTCCTGGCTCTGAGTAATTGGTTTATTAAAACCACAAAACAATGTGCCTGCAACTCAGAAGTCCGGTGTTTACGAGCGAGTGATAAAGAACTGCTATCACAGAACTTGAAGAGGCGCACGGTTATGCCATCCCAATTGCATAAGAACGGCACAAAGCCGATAGATAAATATATCATGATGTATAAAACAATCATTTATGTTCATCAGTACTTTAAACAGTCCAGAATATATCATCAGCCCTCCAGTAATGAGTTATGTCTTTGTCATGATGACAACAAAACTCCTAAGTACTGTATCATATAAACTCAGAAAAAACAGAAACAGTCCTTTTTCAGGACCCTGTCTTTCAAAGACAATTCATAAAAATCCAAATAACTGCACAGATCTTCATTGTAAAGGGTTTAATTAAACACTGTTTCCCCATGCTTGTTCAATGAACCATAAACAATTAATGAACATGCACCTGTGGAACGGTCATTAAGAAACTAACAGCTTACAGACGGAAGGCAATTAAGGTCACAGTTACAAAAACTTAGGAGACAAAATAGGCCTTTCTACTGATTCTGGAGAAACACCAAAAGAAAGATGCCCAGGGCCGCTGCTCATCTGCGTAAAAAGGGCATGCTGCAAGGAGGCATGAGGACTGCAGATGTGGAGATGTGGCCTGGGCAATAAAAAGCAATGTCCGTACTGTGAGACGCCTAAGACAGCGCTACAGGGAGACAGCATGGACAGCTGATCGTCCTCGCAGTGGCAGACCACGTGTAAGAACACCTGCACAGGATCGGTATATCCAAACATCACACCTGCGGGACAGGTACAGGATGGCAACAACAACTGCCCGAGGTTACACCAGGAATGCGCAATCCCTCCATCAGTACTCAGACAGTAGACTGAGAGAGGCTGGACTGAGGGCTTGTTTGTGCCTGTTGTAAGGCCTGTTAAAAGGCAACCAGACATCACCGGCAACAACATGGCCTATGGGCACAAACCCACCGTCGCTGGACCAGACAGGACTGGCAAAAAGTACTCTTCACTGACGAGTCATGGTTTTGTCTCACCAGAGATGATGGTCGGACTCGCGTTTATCACCGAAGGAATGAGTGTTACACCGACGCCTGTACTCTGGAGCGGGATCGATTTAGAGTTGAAGGGACCATCATGGTCTGGGGCGGTGTGTCACAGCATCATCGGACTGAGCTTGTTGTCATTGCAGGCAATCTCAATGCAATCTCAATGCTCTGCATTACAGGGAAGACATCCTCCTCCCTCATGTGATACCCTTCCTGCAGGCTCATCCTGACACGACCCTCCAGCATGACAATGCCACCAGCCATACTGCTCATTCTGTGCTTGATTTCCTGCAAGACAGTAATGTCAGTGTTCTGCCATGGTCAGCAAAGAATCCGGATCTCAATCCCATTGAGCACGTCTGGGTCCTATTGGATCGGAGGGTGAGGGCTAGGGCCATTACCCCCAGAAATGTCCCGGAACTTGCAGGTGCCTTGGTGGAAGAATGGGGTAACATCTCACAGCAGGAACTGGCAAATCTGGTGCAGTCCATGAGGATGAGCTGAACTGCAGTACTTAATGCAGCTGGTGGCCACACCAGATATTGACTGTTACTTTTGATTTCGACCACCCCTTTGTTCAGGGACACATTATTCAGTTTCTGTTAGTCACGTGACTGAGGCTGATCCCAGTCGACCTGCGAGCCCCAGTCTCTTTCCTGCTCCCCACCCACTACACCCAGCTCCAGAAATGTTTAAGACATTTTAAACTGGAAAAATAATCAGTCACGGTTTTAACTAAACATCGCTCTCTTCTCTCTCTTGTGCAGGAATGGGAACCAGTGTGTCCAATGCACGGGCTCGCTATAGGCGAGCCCACAACGGTATGGCGCAACGTGGCCCATCCTGCTCTCCTGAATCGGCTCTCCTGAATCGCCCACAAGATCCTCCCGGTCAGGGCCGTTATGCACTCACGGGGCATGGCGAGGACATCCGTGTGCCCTCGACCAGGCTGCGGCCAAGAAGAGTCGGTGAGGCACATGCTCTGGGAGTGCAGAGCCGCCAGGGACCTGTGGAAGGAAACAGGCCCCCTGATCACCTCGTGTCTGCCAGCAGGGGAGGACCTAACACCTCAGCTCGTTCTGTATGGGGTGGGCCGAAGGCTCGTTCTGTATGGAAGCACTGTGGTCCTCCCGTAACCTGCTGGTAGCGAAAAACGTAGAGACCACCCACCCAGGCAGTGGCTATGGTAGCCAAGGAAGCCCTGGGGTGGTATGGAAGGAAGGGGGCCTCAACCCCAGGCAAAGGGTCCCCCACAACACCCTAGGTCCCGGCGGCCACGGCCTGACAGCTCTGCGGCGCCTAGGGCGATGCGCCTAGGGGAGGGATCTCCTCTGGGCCCTGAAGGACGGGACGATGGTCTATTCAGAAGAGCAGGATGAGGCGAGCTTGATAAGGACTCACCCCGTTACTGTACAAGGGACCGAAGACAGCCTTTTAACAAAGTGACTTTGTAACATGTTTTTCATGTCTTAAAAATGTTTTATCTTTGTTAAATAATTTGTACACATTTTAAATGGCTTTTACAGATTTGAGGTTTTTACAATGAAAAGTACTCTCCCAATGGTTGTTTATATTTGTTTCAACAACATGTACTTTTGAACAAATCTAAATGTAATTTTCAAATGCTGTGTTTTTATGCTTTATCGCCATTTTTATGTGTAAAAATGATATGCAAACATGTATGAGCTGTTTTTTAAAAGGAATCGTGATAATAAAAAACTTTTCCAAATTAAAAAAAATATTCAATTTCAATTAGTCACATGTCTGTGGTACTTGTTGAGTTTTTGTTTCAGTTGTTGAATATTTAGATTGTCATACAAATATTTACACATGTTAAGTTTGCTGAAAATAAAATCAGTTGACATTTTATTTTTTTGCTGAGCTTATATACAGTCTGATTCTGTAAAGCCAGTTGGGTTTACATCACACTGACAGGAACAAACATCTCTTTGGGAAGCAGAAGGGTGGAGGTATATGTTTTATGATTAACAACTTATGGTGTAACTGTGATAACATTCAGGAACTCAAGTCCTTCTGTTCACCCTAGAATATCTCACAATCAAATGCCGACTGTACTATCCCCCGAGAGAATTTTCATCAGTAATAGCGACAACATACGCCCCCCAAATGGAAACCACATAACCAGAGGCAGCCTTTATTGTAGCTGGGAATTTTAACAAATAACATTTTAGGGTCCTGAAATTCTATCAACATATTAATTGTTTTACACTCGCTGCTAAAACCCTCGACTGTTGCTATACTACCATTGCAGCATGCATATAAGGCCTTCCCCTGCCCTCCTTTCGGCATTTCGGACCACGATTCCATCTTGCTCCTCCCCTCCTATAGGCAGAAACTCAAACAGGAAGCACACATGGTGAGGACTATTCAACGCTGGTCTGACCAATCGGAATCCATGCTTCAAGATTGTTTTGATCACGCAGACTTGGATATGTTCAGAGTAGCTTCAGAAAATAATATCGACACGTATATCGATACGGTGAATGAGTTTATCAGGAAGTTCATAGGAGATGTTGAGTCCCAGTTCAACAAGATGTATGTGGCAGCGTCTAAAGACAATCACAGATTATACATTTGGTAATCCAGCCAGATTGTGGACAACGATGTCTTTCTTCCAGACAGACTGAACATCTTCTTCGCTTGCTTTAAGGATAATACAGTGCCACCGACATGGCCCGCTATCAAGGACTGTGGGTGGGCTCTCCTTCTCTGTGGCTAATGTGAGTAAGACATTTAGCGTGTCAACCCTCGCAAGGCTACCGGCCCAGATTGTATCCCAAGCCGCATCCTCAGAGCAAGTGCAGAACAGTTGGCCGGTGTGTTCACAGATATATTCAATCTCTCCCTATCCCAGTCTTTTGTCCCCACATGCATCAAGATGGCCACGATTGTCCCTGTACCTAATAAAGAAAAGGTAATTGAACGAAATGACTATCGCCCCGTAGCACTCACCTCTGTCATCATGAAATACTTTTAGAGACTAATCAAGGATCATATCACCTCCACCCTACCTGCCACCCTAGACCCACTTCAAATTGCTTACCGCCCCAATAGATCCACAGACGTTGCAATCGCCATCTGACTGCACACTGCCCTATCCCAAATGAACAAGAGGCATAACTTTGTAAGAATGCTGCTCATTGACTATAGCTCAGCATTCCACACCATAGTACCCTCCAAGCTCATCATCAAGTTCGAAGCCCTGGGTCTGAACCCCGCCCTGTGCAACTGGGTCCTGGACTTCTTGAAGGGTCATCCCGAGGTGATGAAGGTAGAACACAACACCTCTTCGCTGATCCTCAACACAAGGGTGCGTGCTCAGCCCCTTCCTGTACTCCCTGTTCACCCATGACTGCATGGCCAAGCATGCCTCCAACTCAATCATCAAGTTTGCAGCCGACACAACAGTAGTAGGCTTGATTACCAACAACGATGAGACAGCTTACAGGGAGAAGGTGAGGGCTCTGGGGATGTGCTGCCAGGAAAATAACCTCTCACTCAACATCATCAAAACTAAGGAAATGATCGTGAACTTCAGGAAACAGCAGAGGGAGCACCCCCCCATCGACATTGAAGGGACAGTAGTGGAGAAGGTGGAAAGCTATAAGTTCCTCAGCATGCACATCGCTGACAAACTGAAATTGTCCACCCACACCACACAGACAGTGTGGTGAAGAAGGAGCAACAGCACCTCTTCAACCTCAGGAGGCTGAAGACATTTGGCTTTACACCTAAAACCTTTACGAGTTTTGGCATTACATTTATTTTATTTTATTTCAACTTTATTAAACTATACAAGTCAGTTAAAAAAATTATTATTTACCACGACGGCCTACACCGGACAAATCCGGACGACGCCGGGCCAGTTGTGCGCCGCACTATAGGATTCCCAATCATGGCCGGATGTGTTACAGACTGGATTCAAACCAGGGACTGTAGTGGTACCTCCCAATCACAGCCTGTTGTGACACAGCCTACTAATGAGCCGCCAGGGGGACTTAAAGGAAAGTCTCCAGCGAGGACAGAGAGGTGTAGAGATCAAAGAAATATAGTCAAAGTGAGGCAGAAGCCACAGCCAACTGAGGCTAGAAATGGAACATGGAATTTTAATCAATTTAAATCACCTTTAATTGCGCATTCAAGTTTACTTATAGCACTCGTCAGCAGCCGTGGAATCCCAGCCCTCTAATGTTTCACTGATAATGCACAGCCATTTAACATTAGCTGCATGGACTTAGATTGGAAACTCCAGGCTATAGGAGAACATTCCGGAAAATGCAGACTTAACCTTTTCCATTAAATTACTTGGGCTTGGAGCAATTGTATCCCATTAACAGAAGAATGCTGAAATGTATTGAGTTTTTTCTCGGATGCTGCTGTTGGCACACTATGGTGCTCGGATGCTGCTGTTGGCACACTATGGTGCTCGGAAGCTGCTGTTGGCACACTATGGTGCTCGGATGCTGCTGTTGGCACACTATGGTGCTCGGAAGCTGCTGTTGGCACACTATGGTGCTCGGATGCTGCTGTTGGCACACTATGGTGCTCGGATGCTGCTGTTGGCACACTATGGTGCTCGGATGCTGCTGTTGGCACACTATGGTGCTCAGAAGCTGCTGTTGGCACACTATGGTGCTCGGAAGCTGCTGTTGGCACACTATGGTGCTCGGATGCTGCTGTTGGCACACTATGGTGCTCGGATGCTGCTGTTGGCACACTATGGTGCTCGGAAGCTGCTGTTGGCACACTATGGTGCTCGGATGCTGCTGTTGGCACACTATGGTGCTCGGATGCTGCTGTTGGCACACTATGGTGCTCGGAAGCTGCTGTTGGCACACTATGGTGCTCGGAAGCTGCTGTTGGCACACTATGGTGCTCGGATGAAGCAGGATGTTTGCATCGCAGCTGATTTGAGTTGTTAATATGGAGAAACACATACAGGAAACTGGTAAATGCCAATTGTGGAAAACATAATGCATTAGATGTACAGTGCATTTCAGAACGTATTCAGATCCCCTGACTTGTTCCACATTTAGTTGGTTTACACCCTTATTCTAAAATGCCACGAGTTGTCATCAAAGCTGTCATCAAGCCAAAGCGTGGCTACTTGAAGGATCTCAAATATATAATCTATTTTGATTTGTTGAACACTTTTTTGGTTAATACATGATTCCATATGTGTTATTTCATAGTTGTGATGTCTTCGCTACTAGTCTACAATGTAGAAAATAGTCAAAATAAAGAAAACCCTTGAATGAGTCGGTGTCCAAACTTTGGACCGGTACTGTATATCAAATCATAACAATATTTAATTTGTCACATGCTCCAAATACAACAGGTGTAGGTAGACCTTTCTGTGAAATGCTTACTTATAAGCCCTGAACAAACAATGCAGTACAAGAAAGAGTTAAGAAAATATTTACCAAAGAAACTAAAGTAAAAATAATACTCTAATAAAATAATCAAAATAAAAAGTAACACAATAAAAATAACACTTACCAGGCCATATACAGGGAGTACCGGCACCGAGTCAATGTGCGGGGGTACAGGTTAGTCAAGTTATGTTGTTCATGTAGGTAAAGGTAAAGTGACTATGCATAGGGGGGTGCATGTCAATGTAAATAGCCCGGGTGGCCATCTGATTAATTGTTCAGCAGACTTATGGCTTGGGGCTAGAAGCTGTTAAGGAGCCTTTTGGTCCTAGACTTGGCGCTCCGGTACCGCTTGCCGTGCGGTCGCAGAGTGAGCAGTCCATTACTTTTTTGACTGGAGTTATTGACATTATTCTTTGCCTTCCTCTGACACTGCCTAGTATATAGGTCCTGGATGTTAGGAAGCTTGGCCCCAGTGATGTAATGGGCCGTCCATGTTAATGGGGGCCCACGGTCAGCTTCTTTGCCTTCCTCTGACACTGCCTAGTATATAGGTCCTGGATGTTAGGAAGCTTGGCCCCAGTGATGTAATGGGCCGTCCATGTTAATGGGGGCCCACGGTCAGCTTCTTTGCCTTCCTCTGACACTGCCTAGTATATAGGTCCTTGATGTTAGGAAGCTTGGCCCCAGTGATGTAATGGGCCGTCCATGTTAATGGGGGCCCACGGTCAGCTCCTTTGCCTTGATCACATTGAGAGACAAGTTTTTATTTTTGTTTCTTTTACTTAAAACATTTTTTTTTTACCCCTTTTTCTCCCCAATTCAGTGATATCCAATTGGTAGTTACATTCTTGTCCCATTGTTGCGACTCCCGTATGGACTTGGGAGAGGCATATGGACCAGAAACACCGCGCCGAGCCGCACTGCTTCTTGACACAATGCTCACTTAACCCGGAAGCCAGCTGCACCGATGCGTCGGAGGAAACACTGTACACCTGGTGACGTGTCATCGTTTGCACCTGGCCCGTCACGGGAGTTTTTAGAGCGGGATTGGACATCTGCTACGAGAGTGTGATCACACAGTCATCTGGAATGTCTGGTGCTCTCATGCATGCTTCAGTGTTGCTTGCCTCGAAGTGAGCATCACCACAAAATAACATTGCCATTGAATCCTCGCAAACAATGACATTGTCCATGTTAGCGATGTCTGAATCACATAATCATCTCAAGATAATTCAGATAACTGTGAAAGAGGCCACTCAGAATATCATTGCTTAACAAGTCATTCAGTTAGACCATTGTTATACAAATAACAGAACATATGGTTAAATTGCAGGTAGACCACTTTCTTTTATTTGACTTTGTTTCAATGATGACAGTAAAATGGTATGTTTGAATCAACGTCATTGCTTCAATGTCATGCAATCAACCTAAATAAAGAGGTACCCACATTTACAAAAGTATGTGGACACCCCATCAAATTAGTGGATTCGACTATTTCAGCCACACCCGGTGATGACAGGTGTATAAAATCGGGCACGCAGCCATGCAATCTCCATAGACAAATATTGGCAGCAGAATGGCCTTACTGAAGAGCTCAGTGACTTTCAAACATGGCACCTTTAGCATTCCAACAAATCGTTTCTGCAGTGCCCAACCTAACTAACTCTCCTGTGGCTGAATGGAAGCAAATCCCCACAGCAATGTTCCAACATCTAGTGAAAAGCCTTCCCAGAAGAGTGGAGGCTGTGAAGGGGACACACACTCCATATTACTCCATGATTTTGGAGTGAGATGTTCGACGGACAAGGCGTCCACATACTTTTGGTCATGTGGTGTATTTTGAAAAAAAAAAATGCAAAGGCACAGTGCAACGATTTCTGTCAAAACAGTGACTCCTACATGTAGGGTTATGCACTTCAGTGAGAACAAGTCTCCCATGCAGATGCCTAGCTCTACACCCTGCTTAGTATAGAAAACAAGCTTTGTTCAATTCAGCTGAGCTATCATGTCCACACAGTTAGACTTTGATCAGCTTCCAGACTACCTAAATAACATTGAATAGTTAAAAATAACTCTAACTTTTCTTACATAAGCAGTATGTGAAAGTACTCATCGGATTTGGGGTTTAAATAGGCATTAACATCTGATTTTCACAAAGGACACCATCATTTGTGGAACTCCTAGCCTGGGTCCTCTCTAGGTTTCTTCCTAGGTTCCTACCTTTCTATGGAGTTTTTCCTAGCCACCGTGCTTCTGCTGTTTGGGATTTTAGGCTGGTTTTCTGTACAGCACTTTGTGACATCAGCTGATGTAAGAAGGGCTTTATACATACATTTGATTTGAACATTTGATTTGATCATTTCAACGTGAAGCTAGGCATTCTATCTTTCGTCCATGGTTGTTTTGGATATTTGGATGTTTAGAAGTATTTACTATTAACCCTATAAATAGGATGACAAAATCCTGATATTAATAATACACTTTTAACTTTCTATATTGTCTTGTGCAGTATATATGTTATTCAAAACATATGTTGATATTTGGATGTGTTCAGAGTTTGTTTCCAATTACACACTGGGCAAAGACTGGTTGAAGAGAGAGAAAGAGAGAGAAATAGAGAGAGAGAAAGAGAGAGAGAGAGAGAGAGAGAGAGAGAGAGAGAGAGAGAGAGAGAGAGAGAGAGAGAGAGAGAGAGAGAGAGAGAGAGAGAGAGAGAGAGAGGATCCAATAGCACCAATAGGGTCGCAGCGCCTGTAAAACATTCATAACGATGTGAGCACCAATAGGGTCGCAGCGCCTGTAGAACATTCATAACGATGTGAGCACCAATAGGGTCGCAGCGCCTGTAGAACATTCATAACGATGTGAGCACCAATAGGGTCGCAGCGCCTGTAAAACATTCATAACGATGTGAGCACCAATAGGGTCACAGCGCCTGTAGAACATTCATAACGATGTGAGCACCAATAGGGTCACAGCGCCTGTAGAACATTCATAACGATGTGAGCACCAATAGGGTCGCAGCGCCTGTAAAACATTCATAACGATGTGAGCACCAATAGGGTCACAGCACCTGTAGAACATTCATAACGATGTGAGCACCAATAGGGTCGCAGCGCCTGTAAAACATTCATAACGATGTGAGCACCAATAGGGTCACAGCGCCTGTAAAACATTCATAACGATGTGAGCACCAATAGGGTCACAGCGCCTGTAAAACATTCATAACGATGTGAGCACCAATAGGGTCACAGCATCTGTAAAACATTCATAACGATGTGAGCACCAATAGGGTCACAGCGCCTGTGAAACATTCATAACGATGTGAGCACCAATAGGGTCACAGCGCCTGTAAAACATTCATAACGATGTGAGCACCAAAGGGTCACAGCGCCTGTAGAAGATTCATAACGATGTGAGCACCAATAGGGTCGCAGCGCCTGTAGAACATTCATAACGATGTGAGCACCAATAGGGTCACAGCGGCTGTAAAACATTCATAACGATGTGAGCACCAATAGATCGCTGCGCCTGTAAAAAATTCATAACGATGTGAGCACCAATAAGGTCACAGCGCCTGTAGAAGATTCATAACGATGTGAGCACCAATAGGGTCACAGCGCCTGTTAAGCACCAATAGGGTCACAGCGCCTGTAAAACATTCATAACGATGTGAGCACCAATAGGGTCACAGCGCCTGTAGAACATTCATAACGATGTGAGCACCAATAGGGTCACAGCGCCTGTAAAACATTCATAACGATGTGAGCACCAATAGGGTCGCTGCACCTGTAAAACATTCATAACGATGTGAGCACCAATAGGGTCGCAGCGCCTGTAGAAGATTCATAACGATGTGAGCACCAATAGGGTCACAGCGCCTGTAGAAGATTCATAACGATGTGAGAGCTTTGAACTAGAAGGTTTTATCTGCAGAAATTGGATTCTGAGATAATTGGCTTTAAAGTTCCAGAACCTTCATTGTTTTAAATGGTGTCAGCAAATGTTTATTTTGTATTCTTTTGAACTTAACAACATGAATTGGGGTATTTCGACTACTATATACTGTAGGTAGAGAACGTTGAACAGAACAAGGCTATGTCAATAACTCTCTATTGAACAAGATAGAACGTTATAATAACGAGCTCTTGAATGGCCAAAAAGTAACAGAGGAGCATTCAAACTCGTATGACTCATGTTTATAACTTAGTTAAAGGTCATTGGAGTAAAATCCCTCACAATCTCTGCATTGTTGTACATGATGGACCATTGCCAGTAATATTCCGGTAATATTCCGGTAATATTCAGGTAATATTCAGGTAATATTCAGGTAATATTCAGGACCAGAAAGGCAGCTTGTTAAAATGGGACAAAACTGATATTTCTGGTTCTACTGAAGGTTCTACTTCATTCAACCGACTGTCTAAGTGACTTGAATGATCTTGAATGACACCTAGCAGCAAGTGGGCCTATTTGAACAAGAGGCACTGTGATTTGAGAAGGAATTCCTCCTCAATCAGAAACCATCTTGGAGGCAATCTGCAGAGATTAAATGCAGTGTCACTGCAGAAAGAGTTCAACAAGTGTAAGAGGGTAACAAGGTGACTGTTTCTGTCCTGTTCTGACATAAACACCACCCACTCCCACTCTCAGAGCAGTCCATGACACATTCACAAACACCACCCACTCCCACTCTCAGAGCAGAACATGACACATTCACAAACACCACCCACTCCCACTCTCAGAGCAGTCCATGACACATTCACAAACACCACCCACTCCCACTCTCAGAGCAGTCCATGACACATTCACAAACACCACCCACTCCCACTCTCAGAGCAGTCCATGGCACATTCACAAACACCACCCACTCCCACTCTCAGAGCAGAACATGACACATTCACAAACACCACCCACTCCCACTCTCAGAGCAGAACATGACACATGGGCTGACATTAACACCACCCACTCCCACTCTCAGAGCAGTCCATGACACATTCACAAACACCACCCACTCCCACTCTCAGAGCAGTCCATGACACATTCACAAACACCACCCACTCCCACTCTCAGAGCAGTCCATGACACATTCACAAACACCACCCACTCCCACTCTCAGAGCAGTCCATGACACATTCACAAACACCACCCACTCCCACTCTCAGAGCAGTCCATGACACATTCACAAACACCACCCACTCCCACTCTCAGAGCAGTCCATGACACATTCACAAACACCACCCACTCCCACTCTCAGAGCAGTCCATGACACATTCACAAACACCACCCACTCCCACTCTCAGAGCAGAACATGACACATTCACAAACACCACCCACTCCCACTCTCAGAGCAGTCCATGACACATTCACAAACACCACCCACTCCCACTCTCAGAGCAGTCCATGACACATTCACAAACACCACCCACTCCCACTCTCAGAGCAGTCCATGACACATTCACAAACACCACCCACTCCCACTCTCCGAGCAGAACTTGACACATGGGCTGACATTAACACCACCCACTCCCACTCTCAGAGCAGAACATGACACATTCACAAACATCACCCACTCCCACTCTCAGAGCAGAACATGACACATGGGCTGACATTAACACCACCCACACCCACTTTCAGAGCAGTCCATGACACATTCACAATCACCACCCACTCCCACTCTCAGAGCAGTCCATGACACATTCACAAACACCACCCACTCCCACTCTCAGAGCAGTCCATGACACATTCACAAACACCACCCACTCCCACTCTCAGAGCAGAACATGACACATTCACAAACACCACCCACTCCCACTCTCAGAGCAGTCCATGACACATTCACAAACACCACCCACTCCCACTCTCAGAGCAGAACATGACACATTGACATTAACACCACCCACTCCCACTCTCAGAGCAGTCCATGACACATTGACAAACACCACCCACTCCCACTCTCAGAGCAGACACATCCATGACACATTCACAAACACCACCCACTCCCACTCTCCGAGCAGAACTTGACACATGGGCTGACATTAACACCACCCACTCCCACTCTCAGAGCAGAACATGACACATTCACAAACACCACCCACTCCCACTCTCAGAGTAGTCCATGACACATTTACAAACACCACCCACTCCCACTCTCAGAGCAGAACATGACACATGGGCTGACATTAACACCACCCACTCCCACTCTCCGAGCAGAACATAACACATGGGCTGACATTAACACCACCCACTCCCACTCTCCGAGCAGAACTTGACACATGGGCTGACATTAACACCACCCACTCCCACTCTCAGAGCAGAACATGACACATTGACATTAACACCACCCACTCCCACTCTCAGAGCAGAACATAACACATGGGCTGACATTAACACCACCCACTCCCACTCTCAGAGCAGAACATAACACATGGGCTGACATTAACACCACCCACTCCCACTCTCAGAGCAGAACATGACACATGGGCTGACATTAACACCACCCACTCCCACTCTCAGAGCAGAACATGACACATGGGCTGACATTAACACCACCCACTCCCACTCTCAGAGCAGAACATGACACATGGGCTGACATTAACACCACCCACTCCCACTCTCAGAGCAGAACATAACACATGGGCTGACATTAACACCACCCACTCCCACTCTCAGAGCAGAACATGACACATGGGCTGACATTAACACCACCCACTCCCACTCTCAGAGCAGAACATGACACATGGGCTGACATTAACACCACCCACTCCCACTCTCAGAGCAGAACATGACACATGGGCTGACATTAACACCACCCACTCCCACTCTCAGAGCAGAACATGACACATGGGCTGACATTAACACCACCCACTCCCACTCTCAGAGCAGAACATGACACATGGGCTGACATTAACACCACCCACTCCCACTCTCAGAGCAGAACATGACACATGGGCTGACATTAACACCACCCACTCCCACTCTCAGAGCAGAACATAACACATGGGCTGACATTAACACCACCCACTCCCACTCTCAGAGCAGAACATGACACATGGGCTGACATTAACACCACCCACTCCCACTCTCAGAGCAGAACATAACACATGGGCTGACATTAACACCACCCACTCCCACTCTCAGAGCAGAACATGACACATGGGCTGACATTAACACCACCCACTCCCACTCTCAGAGCAGAACATGACACATGGGCTGACATTAACACCACCCACTCCCACTCTCAGAGCAGAACATGACACATGGGCTGACATTAACACCACCCACTCCCACTCTCAGAGCAGAACATGACACATGGGCTGACATTAACACCACCCACTCCCACTCTCAGAGCAGAACATGACACATGGGCTGACATTAACACCACCCACTCCCACTCTCAGAGCAGAACATAACACATGGGCTGACATTAACACCACCCACTCCCACTCTCAGAGCAGAACATAACACATGGGCTGACATTAACACCACCCACTCCCACTCTCAGAGCAGAACATGACACATGGGCTGACATTAACACCACCCACTCCCACTCTCAGAGCAGAACATGACACATGGGCTGACATTAATGGGCTGACATTAACACCACCCACTCCCACTCTCAGAGCAGAACATGACACATGGGCTGACATTAACACCACCCACTCCCACTCTCAGAGCAGAACATAACACATGGGCTGACATTAACACCACCCACTCCCACTCTCAGAGCAGAACATAACACATGGGCTGACATTAACACCACCCACTCCCACTCTCAGAGCAGAACATGACACATGGGCTGACATTAACACCACCCACTCCCACTCTCAGAGCAGAACATGACACATGGGCTGACATTAACACCACCCACTCCCACTCTCAGAGCAGAACATGACACATGGGCTGACATTAACACCACCCACTCCCACTCTCAGAGCAGAACATAACACATGGGCTGACATTAACACCACCCACTCCCACTCTCAGAGCAGAACATGACACATGGGCTGACATTAACACCACCCACTCCCACTCTCAGAGCAGAACATGACACATGGGCTGACATTAACACCACCCACTCCCACTCTCAGAGCAGAACATGACACATGGGCTGACATTAACACCACCCACTCCCACTCTCAGAGCAGAACATGACACATGGGCTGACATTAACACCACCCACTCCCACTCTCAGAGCAGAACATAACACATGGGCTGACATTAACACCACCCACTCCCACTCTCAGAGCAGAACATGACACATGGGCTGACATTAACACCACCCACTCCCACTCTCAGAGCAGAACATAACACATGGGCTGACATTAACACCACCCACTCCCACTCTCAGAGCAGAACATGACACATGGGCTGACATTAACACCACCCACTCCCACTCTCAGAGCAGAACATAACACATGGGCTGACATTAACACCACCCACTCCCACTCTCAGAGCAGAACATGACACATGGGCTGACATTAACACCACCCACTCCCACTCTCAGAGCAGAACATAACACATGGGCTGACATTAACACCACCCACTCCCACTCTCAGAGCAGAACATGACACATGGGCTGACATTAACACCACCCACTCCCACTCTCAGAGCAGAACATGACACATGGGCTGACATTAACACCACCCACATGGACACAAACATAGAAAACAAAAACAAAAACAGAGCAGTGTGATTTGTATTTTTATTTTTGCTGTTTGCCCCTGAGGGCGTATGACCTGAGCAGCCACAATATCGTTCTGTAAGTACAATTCACAAATGTGTGTGTGTGTGTGTGTGTGTGTGTGTGTGTGTGTGTGTGTGTGTGTGTGTGTGTGTGTGTGTGTGTGTGTGTGTGTGTGTGTGTGTGTGTGTGTGTGTGTGTGTGTGTGTGTGTGTGTTCGCATCCAGCAGTACAATGCCTTCAGAAAGTATTCACACCCCTCGACATTTTCGAAATGTGGTTATGTTACAAATTAGAATTAAAATGGATTTAACTGCAGTTGTTTTTTTTTACAATGACTTATACAAAATAATCTTTAAAATCAAAGTGGAAGAAACATTTTGTAAAGGTGAATAAAACAGTGTTTAAAGAATACCACCACCATGCTTGAAAATATGAAAGGTGGTACTCAGTGATGTGTTGTGTTGGATTTACAACACAAAGCTTTGTCATTCAGAGCAAAAATATCATTTTGTTGTCAATCATTTTTCAGTATTACTTTACTGCCTTGTTTCAAAGAGGATATGTGTTTTGGAATATTTGTATTCTGTACAGACTTCCTTATTTTCACTCTGTCATTTAGGTTAATATTGTGGAGTAACTACAATGTTGTTGATCCATCCTCAGTTTTCGCCTATCACAGCCATTAAACTCTGTAACTGTTTTAAAATCACCATTGGCCTCATGGTGAAATCCCTGAGCGGTTTCCTTCCTCTCCGGCAACTGAGTTAAGAAGGACGCCTGTACCTTGTAGTGAATGAGTGTGTTAATACATTAATACACCGAAATGTCATGAATAATTTCACAATGCTCAAAGGGATATTCAATG
The DNA here is from genome assembly GCF_023373465.1 of Oncorhynchus keta. NCBI lineage: Eukaryota > Metazoa > Chordata > Actinopteri > Salmoniformes > Salmonidae > Oncorhynchus > Oncorhynchus keta. Next base: position 9,290,535 of record NC_068433.1, read on the forward strand.
TCTGCTTTCCAATCTACCAATTGGTGCCCTTCTTTGCGAGACATTAGAAACCCCCCCTGGTCTTTGTGCTTGAAATTCACTGCTTCACTGCTCGACCTTACAGATAATTGTATATGTGGGTTACAGAGATGAGGGAGTCATTAAGAAATCATGTTAAACACTGTTATTGCACCCATGCATCTGATTATGTGAATTCTTAAGCACATTTTTACTCCTGAACATATTTATGCTTTCCATAACAAATGGCCTGAATACTTATTGATTCAAGACATTTCAGCTTTTATTTTTTTGTATTAATAATTTGTAAACATTTATAAAAATAGGACTGTAGCAGCTCTCCAGGAACAGGGGTTGAGTTAAAACCTGCAGGAGGGTTTTTATCCAAATCAAATCAAATCACATTTTGTTGGTCACATACACATGGTTAGCAGATTCAGACGCTAGTTCAGTGAAGTGCTTGTGCTTCTAGTTCCGACCGTGCAGTAATATCTAACAAGCAATCTAACAATTTCACAACAACTACCTTATACACACACAAGCGTAAATGAATGAATAAGAAAATGGACCTATAAATATATGGATGAGCGATGGCCGAACGGCATTGGCAAGATGCAATAGATGGTATAGAGTACAGTATATACATATGAGATGAGTAATGTAGGTTATGTAAACATTATATAAAGTGGCATTGTTTAAAGTGACTAGTGATACATTAAATCACATTTTTAATTATTAAAGTGGAGAGACATTTGAGTCAGTATGTTGGCAGCAACAGTCTGATGGCCTTGAGATAGAAGCTGTTTTTCAGTCTCTCGGTCCCAGCTTTGATGCACCTATACTGACCTCGCCTTCTGGATGATAGCGGGGTGAACAGGCAGTGGATTGGGTGGTTGATGTCCTTGATGATCTTTTTGGCCTTCCTGTGACATCGGGTGGTGTAGGTGTCCTGGAGGGCAGGTATTTTGTCCCCGGTGATGTGTTGTGCAGACCTCACTACCCTCTGGAGAGCCTTATGGTTGTGAGCGGAGCAATTGCCATACCAGGCAGTGATAAATCCCGACAGGACACTCTCGATTGTGCATCTGTAAAAGTCTGTGAGTGTTTTTGGTAACAAGCCACATTTCTTCAGCCTCCTGAGGTTGAAGAGGCGCTGTTGCGCCTTCTTCACCACGCTGTCTGTGTGGGTGGACCATTTCAGTTTGTCCATGATGTGTATGCAGAGGAATTTAAAAGTTTCCACCTTCTCCACTAATGTCCCGTCAATGTGGATAGGGGGATGCTCCCCCTGCTGTTTCCTGAAGTCCACGATCATTTCCTTTGTTTTGTTGACATTGAGTGTGAGGTTATTTTCCTGACACCACACTCTGAGGGCCCTCACCTCCTCCCTGTAGGCTATCTTGTCGTTGTTGGTAATCAAGCCTTCCACTGTAGTGTCGTCTGCAAACTTGATGATTGAGTTGGAGGCGTGCATGGCCACGCAGTCATGGGTGAACAGGGAGTACAGGAGGGGGCTGAAAACGCACCCTTGTGGGGCCCCAGTGTTGAGGATCAGCGGGGTGGAGATATTCTTTCCTACCCTTACCACTTGGGGGGCGGCACGTCAGAAAGTCCAGGACCCAGGTGCACAGGTCGGGGTCGGGCTTAACGGCAAGTTTAGAGGGTACATGGTGTTAAATGCTGAGCTGTCATCGATGAACATCATTCTTACATAGTTATTCCTCTAGACCAGATGGGTTATGGCAGTGTGCAGTGTGATTGCATCGTCTGTGGACCTATTTGGGCGGTAAGCAAATTGGAGTGCGTCTAGGGTGTTAGGTAGGGTGGAGGTGATATGGTACTTGATTAGTCTCTCAAAGCACTTCATGATGACAGAAGTGAGTGCTACGGGCGGTAGTCGTTTATCTCAGTTACCTTACCTTTTTTCGGAACAGGAACAATGGTGGCCCTCTTGAAGCATGTGGGGACAACAGACTGGGATAGGGATTGATTGACTATGTCCGTAAACACACTAGCCAGCTGGTCTGCGCATGCTCTGAGGACGTGACTAGGGATGCCGTCAGGGCGTTTTACTCATATTAGCTGCAGTGAAGGAGAGCCCACAGGAAGGAGAGCCCACAGGTAGCGGGCCGTGTCAGTGGCGCTATATTGTCCTCAAAGCGAGCAAAGAAAGAGTTTAGTTTGTCTGGGAGGAAGACGTCGGTGTCCGCGACGGGGCTGGTTTTCTTTTTGTAATCTGTGATTGACTGTAGACCCTGCCACATACGTGTCATGTCTGAGCCGTTGAATTGCTTTGAACTCCACTTTGTCTCTATACTGACACTTAGCTTGTTTGATTGCCTTGCGGAGGGAATAGCTACACTGTTTGTGTTCGGTCATGTTTCTGGTCGCCTTGCCATGATTAAAAGCAGTGGTTAGCGCTTTCAGTTTTGCTCAAATCCTGCCATCAATCTACGGTTTCTGGTTGAGGAAGGTTTTAATAGTCACCGTGGGTACAACATCACCGATGTACTTGCTGATAAATTCACTCACCGAATCAGCGTATACATCAATGTTGGTGTCTGAGGCTATCGTGAACATAACCCAGTCCATGTGTTCAAAGAAATCTTGAAGCGTGGAATCAGATTGGTCGGTTCAGCGTTGAACAGATCTGTGCACGGGTGTTTCCTGTTTTAGTTTCTGTCTATAGGCTGGGAGCAACAAAATGGAGTCGTGGTTTGCCGAAGGGAGGACGGGGGAGGGCTTTGTATGCATCGTGGAAGTTAGAGTAGCAAGGATCCAGAATGCTGCCAGCCCGGGTCGCGCATTCGATATGACAATAAAATTTAATATCTCAGTTAAAATACAATTTAGGGAGCCTTGGTTTCAGATTAACTTTGTTAAAATCCCCAGCAACAATAAATGCAGCCTCAGGATATGTGGTTTCCAGTTTACATGGAGTCCAATGGAGTTCTTTCAGGGCCGTCGAGGTATCTAATTGGGGGGGATATACACGGCTGTGATTATAATCGAAGAGTATTCTCTTGGTAGATGATGCGGTCGGCATTTGATTTTAAGGAATTCTAGGTCAGGTGAAGAAAAGGACTTGAGTTCCTGTATGTTATTATAATCACACCACAACTCGGTAATTATAAGGCATACACCCCCTTCTTCTTCTTACCAGAGAGATGTTAGTAAGTAGTAGACGAGTATACTCTGGAACGGTGAGTGATGTGCTCGTCTACTGAGCCAGACCAGAAGACCGCTCCGTTTGCCCCTTCTACGGCGCCGTTGTTCTGGGTCGCCGGCTGGGATCCGATCGACAGAAGATCCGTTTTGAGAAAGTAATGTTTCTGGTCGTAATGTTGGTGAGTTGACGTTGCTCTTTATATCCAATAGTTCTTCCCGGCTGTATGTAATAAGACTTAAGATGTCCTGGGGAAACAATGTAAGAAATAATACATAAAACAAAAATACTGCAAAGTTTCCTAAGAACGCAAAGCGAGGAGACCATCTCTGTCAGTGCCATTTGTGTTAAGTACAGGGTTGGAGTTAAAACCTACAGGAGGGTATCTCTCCAGGAACAGGGTTGGAGTTAAAACCTACAGGAGGGTATCTCTCCAGGAACAGGGTTGGAGTTAAAACCTACAGGAGGGTATCTCTCCAGGAACAGGGTTGGAGTTAAAACCTACAGGAGGGTATCTCTCCAGGAACAGGGTTGGAGTTAAAACCTACAGGAGGGTATCTCTCCAGGAACAGGGTTGGAGTTAAAACCTACAGGAGGGTATCTCTCCAGGAACAGGGTTGGAATTAAAAACCTACAGGAGGGTAGTTATCCAGGAACAAGGTTGGAGTTAAAACCTACAGGAGGGCAGTTCTCCAGGAACAGGGTTAGAGATTCCTGCTCTACACACACCCACACATTGTAATATTGTAAAATTGTATTTTTAAAATGTTGTAATATGGTACTACTTTAATATTGTATATTGTATATTTGTAATATTGGAGCAATGTACATTTGAATAATGCACAATGTCTTGTGTCATGTATTGTGTCACTATGATGTAGTGTTGTATTCTTGTTTGGACTCCACGAAGAGTATCTAATGGGGATCCTAATAAATACTAATCATGTGCCATTATTTATAGAAATCAAGAGTGGTGGTCGTTGGCTGCTAGGGCACCAGCCGTCGAAGCAGTCATCTTTTTCCATTTACTGCTCCTGGCCGTCTCACCATCATTTGTGAAATCAGCTGTGGCCGGCGGAGCAAAAGTTGTCTGCACAGAATGTACTTATTGGAGTGAGGAGAGGCAAGACATTCACCTGGGGAGGAGAGAAGAGAGAGGAGGAAGAGGAAGAGAGGACAGAGACGTGTAAAGGGAAGAGAGGACAGAGAAGGGAAGAGAGGACAGAGACGTGTAAAGGGAAGAGAGGACAGAGACGTGTAAAGGGAAGAGAGGACAGAGAAGGGAAGAGAGGACAGAGACGTGTAAAGGGAAGAGAGGACAGAGAAGGGAAGAGAGGACTGAGAAGGGAAGAGAGGACAGAGACGTGTAAAGGGGAAGAGAGGACAGAGACGTGTAAAGGGAAGAGAGGACAGAGAAGGGAAGAGAGGACAGAGACGTGTAAAGGGAAGAGAGGACAGAGAAGGGAAGAGAGGACAGAGACGTGTAAAGGGAAGAGAGGACAGAGACGTGTAAAGGGAAGAGAGGACAGAGAATGGAAGTGAGGACAGAGACGTGTAAAGGGAAGACAGAGACGTGTAAAGGGAAGAGAGGACAGAGACGTGTAAAGGGAAGACAGAGACGTGTAAAGGGAAGAGAGGACAGAGAAGGGAAGAGAGGACAGAGAAGGGAAGAGAGGACAGAGACGTGTAAAGGGAAGACAGAGACGTGTAAAGGGAAGAGAGGACAGAGAAGGGAAGAGAGGACAGAGAAGGGAAGAGAGGACAGAGAAGGGAAGAGAGGACAGAGAAGGGAAGAGAGGACAGAGACGTATACAGAGAAGAGGGGACGGAGAAGGGAAGAGAGGACAGAGAAGGGAAGAGAGGACAGAGAAGGGAAGAGAGGACAGAGAAGGGAAGAGAGGACTGAGAAGGGAAGAGAGGACTGAGAAGGGAAGAGAGGACAGAGACGTGTAAAGGGAAGAGAGGACAGAGAAGGGAAGAGAGGACAGAGAAGGGAAGAGAGGACTGAGTCGTATACAGAGAAGAGGGGACTGAGAAGGGAAGAGAGGACTGAGAAGGGAAGAGAGGACTGAGACGTGTAAAGGGAAGAGAGGACTGAGAAGGGAAGAGAGGACTGAGAAGGGAAGAGAGGACAGAGAAGGGAAGTGAGGACAGAGAAGGGAAGAGGGGACAGAGAAGGGAAGAGAGGACAGAGACGTGTAAAGGGAAGAGAGGACTGAGAAGGGAAGAGAGGACAGAGAAGGGAAGAGAGGACAGAGAAGGGAAGAGAGGACAGAGACGTGTACAGAGAAGAGGGGACTGAGAAGGGAAGAGAGGACAGAGAAGGGAAGAGAGGACAGAGAAGGGAAGAGAGGACAGAGAAGGGAAGAGAGGACTGAGTCGTATACAGAGAAGAGGGGACTGAGAAGGGAAGAGAGGACAGAGAAGGGAAGAGAGGACAGAGAAGGGAAGAGAGGACAGAGAAGGGAAGAGAGGACAGAGAAGGGAAGAGAGGACAGAGAAGGGAAGAGAGGACAGAGACGTATACAGAGAAGAGGGGACTGAGAAGGGAAGAGAGGACAGAGAAGGGAAGAGAGGACAGAGAAGGGAAGAGAGGACAGAGACGTGTAAAGGGAAGAGGGGACAGAGAAGGGAAGAGAGGACAGAGACGTGTAAAGGGAAGAGGGGACTGAGAAGGGAAGAGAGGACTGAGAAGGGAAGATAGGACAGAGACGTGTAAAGGGAAGAGAGGACAGAGAAGGGAAGAGAGGACAGAGAAGGGAAGAGAGGACAGAGACGTGTAAAGGGAAGAGAGCACAGAGAAGGGAAGAGAGGACAGAGACGTGTAAAGGGAAGAGAGGACAGAGAAGGGAAGAGAGGACAGAGACGTGTAAAGGGAAGAGAGGACAGAGACGTGTAAAGGGAAGAGAGGACAGAGAAGGGAAGTGAGGACAGAGACGTGTAAAGGGAAGAGGGGACAGAGACGTATACAGAGAAGAGGGGACAGAGAAGGGAAGTGAGGACAGAGAAGGAAGAGAGGACAGAGACGTGTAAAGGAAGAGAGGACAGAGAAGGGAAGAGAAGACAGTGACGTATACAGAGAAGAGGGGACAGAGAAGGGAAGTGAGGACAGAGAAGGGAAGAGAGGACAGAGACGTGTAAAGGGAAGAGAGGACAGAGAAGGGAAGAGAGGACAGAGACGTGTAAAGGGAAGAGAGGACAGAGAAGGGAAGAGAGGACAGAGACGTGTAAAGGGAAGAGAGGACAGAGACGTGTAAAGGGAAGAGAGGACAGAGAAGGGAAGAGAGGACAGAGAAGGGAAGAGAGGACTGAGAAGGGAAGAGAGGACAGAGACGTGTAAAGGGAAGAGAGGACAGAGAAGGGAAGAGAGGACAGAGACGTGTAAAGGGGAAGAGAGGACAGAGACGTGTAAAGGGAAGAGAGGACAGAGAAGGGAAGAGAGGACAGAGAAGGGAAGAGAGGACAGAGAAGGGAAGAGAGGACAGAGACGTGTAAAGGGAAGAGAGGACAGAGAAGGGAAGAGAGGACAGAGACGTGTAAAGGGAAGAGAGGACAGAGAAGGGAAGAGAGGACAGAGACGTATACAGAGAAGAGGGGACAGAGAAGGGAAGAGAGGACTGAGAAGGGAAGAGAGGACAGAGACGTGTAAAGGGAAGAGAGGACAGAGAAGGGAAGAGAGGACTGAGAAGGGAAGAGAGGACAGAGAAGGGAAGAGAGGACTGAGAAGGGAAGAGAGGACTGAGAAGGAAGAGAGGACAGAGAAGGGAAGAGAGGACAGAGAAGGGAAGAGAGGACAGAGAAGGGAAGAGAGGACAGAGAGGGAAGAGAGGACTGAGAAGGAAGAGAGGACAGAGACGTGTAAAGGGAAGAGAGGACAGAGAAGGGAAGAGAGGACAGAGAAGGGAAGAGAGGACAGAGACGTGTAAAGGGAAGAGAGGACAGAGAAGGGAAGAGAGGACAGAGACGTGTAAAGGGAAGAGAGGACAGAGACGTGTAAAGGGAAGAGAGGACAGAGAAGGGAAGAGAGGACAGAGACGTGTAAAGGGAAGAGAGGACAGAGACGTGTAAAGGGAAGAGAGGACAGAGAAGGGAAGTGAGGACAGAGACGTGTAAAGGGAAGAGGGGACAGAGAAGGGAAGAGAGGACAGAGACGTGTAAAGGGAAGAGGGGACAGAGAAGGGAAGAGAGGACAGAGACGTGTAAAGGGAAGAGGGGACAGAGAAGGGAAGAGAGGACAGAGACGTGTAAAGGGAAGAGGGGACAGAGAAGGGAAGAGAGGACAGAGAAGGGAAGAGAAGACAGAGACGTATACAGAGAAGAGGGGACTGAGAAGGGAAGAGAGGACAGAGAAGGGAAGAGAGGACAGAGAAGGGAAGAGAGGACAGAGACGTGTAAAGGGAAGAGGGGACAGAGAAGGGAAGAGAGGACAGAGACGTGTAAAGGGAAGAGAGGACAGAGAAGGGAAGAGAGGACTGAGAAGGGAAGATAGGACAGAGACGTGTAAAGGGAAGAGAGGACAGAGAAGGGAAGAGAGGACAGAGAAGGGAAGAGAGGACAGAGACGTGTAAAGGGAAGAGAGCACAGAGAAGGGAAAGAGGACAGAGACGTGTAAAGGGAAGAGAGGACAGAGAAGGGAAGAGAGGACAGAGACGTGTAAAGGGAAGAGAGGACAGAGACGTGTAAAGGGAAGAGAGGACAGAGAAGGGAAGTGAGGACAGAGACGTGTAAAGGGAAGAGGGGACAGAGACGTATACAGAGAAGAGGGGACAGAGAAGGGAAGAGGACAGAGAAGGGAAGAGAGGACAGAGACGTGTAAAGGGAAGAGAGGACAGAGAAGGGAAGAGAAGACAGAGGTATACAGAGAAGAGGGGACAGAGAAGGGAAGTGAGGACAGAGAAGGGAAGAGAGGACAGAGACGTGTAAAGGGAAGAGAGGACAGAGAAGGGAAGAGAGGACAGAGACGTGTAAAGGGAAGAGAGGACAGAGAAGGGAAGAGAGGACAGAGACGTGTAAAGGGAAGAGAGGACAGAGACGTGTAAAGGGAAGAGAGGACAGAGAAGGGAAGAGAGGACAGAGAAGGGAAGAGAGGACAGAGAAGGGAAGAGAGGACAGAGACGTGTAAAGGGAAGAGAGGACAGAGAAGGGAAGAGAGGACAGAGACGTGTAAAGGGAAGAGGGGACAGAGAAGGGAAGAGAGGACAGAGACGTATACAGAGAAGAGGGGACAGAGAAGGGAAGAGAGGACTGAGAAGGGAAGAGAGGACAGAGACGTGTAAAGGGAAGAGAGGACAGAGAAGGGAAGAGAGGACTGAGAAGGGAAGAGAGGACAGAGAAGGGAAGAGAGGACTGAGAAGGAAGAGAGGACTGAGAAGGGAAGAGAGGACAGAGAAGGGAAGAGAGGACAGAGAAGGGAAGAGAGGACAGAGAAGGGAAGAGAGGACAGAGAAGGGAAGAGAGGACTGAGAAGGGAAGAGAGGACAGAGACGTGTAAAGGGAAGAGAGGACAGAGAAGGGAAGAGAGGACTGAGAAGGGAAGAGAGGACAGAGACGTGTAAAGGGAAGAGAGGACAGAGACGTGTAAAGGGAAGAGAGGACAGAGAAGGGAAGAGAGGACAGAGAAGGGAAGAGAGGACTGAGAAGGGAAGAGAGGACAGAGACGTGTAAAGGAAGAGAGGACAGAGAAGGGAAGAGAGGACAGAGACGTGTAAAGGGAAGAGAGGACAGAGACGTGTAAAGGGAAGAGAGGACAGAGAAGGGAAGAGAGGACAGAGAAGGGAAGAGAGGACAGAGAAGGGAAGAGAGGACAGAGACGGTAAAGGGAAGTGAGGACAGAGAAGGGAAGAGAGGACAGAGAAGGGAAGAGAGGACAGAGAAGGGAAGAGAGGACAGAGACGTATACAGAGAAGAGGGGACTGAGAAGGGAAGAGAGGACAGAGAAGGGAAGAGAGGACAGAGAAGGGAAGAGAGGACAGAGAAGGGAAGAGAGGACTGAGAAGGGAAGAGAGGACAGAGAAGGGAAGAGAGGACTGAGAAGGGAAGAGAGGACTGAGAAGGGAAGAGAGGACAGAGAAGGGAAGAGAGGACAGAGAAGGGAAGAGAGGACAGAGAAGGGAAGAGAGGACAGAGAAGGGAAGAGAGGACTGAGAAGGGAAGAGAGGACAGAGAAGGGAAGAGAGGACAGAGAAGGGAAGAGAGGACAGAGAAGGGAAGTGAGGACAGAGAAGGGAAGAGAGGACAGAGAAGGGAAGAGAGGACAGAGAAGGGAAGAGAGGACAGAGACGTGTAAAGGGAAGAGAGGACAGAGAAGGGAAGAGAGGACAGAGAGTGTAAAGGGAAGAGAGGACAGAGAGTAAAGGGAAGAGAGGACAGAGAAGGGAAGTGAGGACAGAGACGTGTAAAGGGAAGAGGGACAGAGAAGGGAAGAGAGGACAGAGAGTAAAGGGAAGAGAGGACAGAGAAGGGAAGAGAGGACAGAGACGTATACAGAGAAGAGGGGACTGAGAAGGGAAGTGAGGACAGAGAAGGGAAGAGAGGACAGAGAAGGGAAGAGAGGACAGAGAAGGGAAGAGAGGACAGAGAAGGGAAGAGAGGACAGAGAAGGGAAGTGAGGACAGAGAAGGGAAGAGAGGACAGAGAAGGGAAGAGAGGACAGAGAAGGGAAGAGAGGACAGAGAAGGGAAGAGAGGGCAGAGACGTATACAGAGAAGAGGGACTGAGAAGGGAAGAGAGGACAGAGACGTATACAGAGAAGAGAGGACAGAGAAGGGAAGAGAAGACAGAGAAGGGAAGTGAGGACAGAGAAGGGAAGAGAGGACAGAGAAGGGAAGTGAGGACAGAGAAGGGAAGAGAGGACAGAGAAGGGAAGAGAAGACAGAGAAGGGAAGTGAGGACAGAGAAGGGAAGAGAGGACAGAGACGTATACAGGGAAGAGAGGACAGAGAAGGGAAGAGAGGACAGAGAAGGGAAGAGAGGGCAGAGACGTATACAGGGAAGAGAGGGCAGACAAGGGAAGCGAGGACAGAGATGTATACAGGGAAGAGAGTAGAGGTCAACCCATCCATTTGTCACTCCAATATATGTTTTCTGCGTTTTGAAATTGGATTTTGGTTTATTATTATTGCTTTGCAAAAGGGGGAGTTCTTCATGTCTTAATGGTGACGGAAGAAGTCGACTCTAGTTTCACCGCTGGTCTATGGCCAGGCCAATACAAAGCTGTTATGTTTTCCTGCACTGCATTCTATTGGTTAAGACAAAAGAAAACAGGTGTAGCTAGTGACATCTACACCCGTTGCCTCTCTTGTAGATGAGCTGAAGGAACAAGACAATCTCAGACTAGATTAAATTCTATGGAGGCTGTTGGTGGATTGCAGCCGGACTGGTATATTGGTCCTACGGGAGTAGGACATATATAGAAAATGTCAAGCCTTCCTCTGGTCAATCTGTCAGTTCTGAATGCTTTGCCATCACACAAAACAGTCATGCATATCGGTACCATGGTAACAGTAACTGTTGGTAACAGTAGATGTGACAGTAACCTGTTTCATGTATGTTTTACTGTGAAATGGAATCCCCATTCAAAAGTCTTAGCTGTTACAATGGGATCTACGAATAGGCAGCTTGGCTCATGGACAATATGTCTGTTTGGTATTTTCATCAAGGATGAATCCCTCGCTTTCTGGCTTTCTGGGTGGCCTTTTCATTCTATCTACACGTATATGGGAGAAACCAGGCCTTGTTTGTTAGCTAACATGTTGATTTGAAATGGGTCCTTGACCATTCACTTTGGTTAATCTGTTGATAATCACTCAACTAGAGTTGCATCCATCCATCTCTCTCTCTCTCTTCTTCTCTCCCGTGATTCCTAAGAGTGCAGTCGTTATGGCTTGAAGCAGCTCTTGAGAACATTAAGGGGGGAATGTACAGTACGTGTCAGATGCTTAGAGCTCCATAATGCTGCACTCGTTCTGTATAATTAGCCTGTGATTTGTGACCAGAGAGCAAAAGCTCCACTGGTGAATATGCAAATGCCAATGCAAATTGGAGGAAACCCCCCATGTTAATCAATTCTCACAAAGTGAATATTTTTAGTTCATTAGCAACTCATTTGCATATTTTTTCCAGACATATAAAAAAATATTATATCCCAAAAAAAAACCCATTCTGCTGTTATAGAAATGTGTTCATTGCCCCTTCTGGTTATTTGGAACCTGAATGGGTTTGTCTCTGGCTCTTAAGTGTTTTAGAATAATTTTATAATTTTTCAAGTGCCGAGACTATTCATCAATAAAGCTAAACTGCAATAATCCCATGCCCTGAATACCCTTTTCTATAAAATGGTGGTCTCGTGAGGCTGGCTCGCTCCCAAAACAACTCTTTGGGCTTGTCAGTCCTTCATCCCTGGATGTTACTGACACTCTGACAGAAAGTGATGCGATCATTCAAGTGGCTGGGGGGGGGGGGGGGGGGGCAGAGACAGAGAGAGGGGAAGAGTTGAAAACAAAGCCATCATGGTGATTGGCTGTCTGGACAGAGGCCAAGGAGCAAGGAGGAGAGGGAGGATTAAGGCTCCCTTTAGAGGTCAAGAAGATTCCATCTCCATGACTCCCAGTGTGTGTGTGTGTGTGCATGTGCATGTTGTGTGTGTGTGTGCGTGTGCGAGCCGGTAACACAACAACGTCTCTCACACTGAGAACAGACATCACACTGAGGGTCATTTGTATGGCGATAGAGATGGAGCTTTCTGGTTGGAGTTTCAATTACACCATTGAGTGTCTGGAGACTGGAGAGCCCATCATTCTACTGACTGTCCACTGTATGTCCAAAGCCCCACAGATACATTTCCTTCAGAAAGTATTCATACCCCTCGACTTATTCCACATTTTGTTTTGTTACAGCCTGAATTCAAAATGGATGAAAAAATAATAAGAAGAATTCTCACCCATCTACATATAATACATAATAATGACAAAGTGAAAACATGCTTTTTTTTTTAAATGTTAGCAAATTTATGGAACATTTTTATACAGAAATGTCTAATTTCCATAAGTATTCACAGCTCTTTGTCAATACAAATGTGACTCGTTTCAGAAAACTAGGCGTACTAAATTATTATATTTTTATCTTAATGTTTTTCTTTGGCACAAATGCCTCATGGAACATGTGCATTTTCATGTGCCTTAATAATAAACCTGTTTGCCATCTGTAAATACGAATAACACTGTTAAATTACGAGCCTAGTTGGTCTAGCCACGGAAAAAAGTAAGGAACCTTCCCGCTAGCCATGATTGGCTGAGATAATAAATGGGCTGAACATGCCTGAGACATGAGTATGGATTGGTCTGCAATGTAGCGCCTTCTGTCTATAACATGAGCTGCTCGGTATGTTTAGATAATCCTTACTACTGCAGTTTCTTATCTTCTTAGTGATCCCTCCCCGCTCGAATCCTGATAACGGGATTGATTTGACAACATCCAGTGAAATTGCAACGCACCAAATTCAAAAACAGAAATACTCACAATATAAATTCACAAAACATACATCTGTAATATATCAAAATAAAGCTTAACTTCTTGTTTAAGCCCCAGTGTCAGATTTCAAAAAGGCTTTACAGTGAAAGCAGACCATGGGATTATCTGAGGACAGCACCCCGCATACAAACACATGAAAATCATATTTCAACCAGGCAGGTGCGACACAAAAGTCAGAAATAATGAGATAATTCATGCCTTACCTTTGAAGATCTTCTTCTGTTGGCACTCCAAAATGTCCCAGAAACATCACAAACGGTCCTTTTGTTCGATAAATTCCTTCTTTATATCCCCAAAATGTCTATTTATTTGGCGCATTTGATTCAGAAAATACACCGGTTCAAACTGCCCAACATGACTACAAAGTATCTAATAAGTTACCTGTAAAGTTGGTCCAAGCATTTCAAACTTAATAAAATTGAAGACGGGATAAACTGTGTTCAATACCAGACGAAAACAAAGTGAAGCGCTTTCCAGGTCACGCGCACCAAAATACTTGAGTCCCTCTGAGTGACACATGGAAAGATACTTCTTCATTTCTCAAAAGAAAATCATCATCCAATTACTAAAGACTGTTGACATCTAGTGGAAGCAATAGGGCTTACCATAGAAAAATAATGGAAAACAGAATGACCTCAACAACTAAAAATTCACTCAATGGATTGTGCTCAGGTTTTCGCCTGCCAAATAAGTTCTATTATACTCACAGACATTATTCAAACAGTTGTAGAAACTTCAGTATTTTCTATCCAATTACACTAATAATATGCATATCCTAGCTTCTAGGCCCAAGTAGCATGTAGTTTACTTTGGGCACGCTTTTCATCCGGACGTGAAAATACTGCCCTCTATCCCTAAGAAGATTTTAAAAAGATATCATGGAGTTTGCAAAGTGTTTCTCTCCAAATTACATCTTCAAACTAAGGGAAACCATCTGTGACAGAGAGGGAGACAGATCTGATGGCATTGCACACGGTCAGTGTGCACCAGATTAAATTGAGACAACGGGCCAAGCAAGCTGCTCAAACAAAAGGGAAACGACACAGGACGTCCTATTTAATGAAAGGGGTTGCAGTCCACCGTGAAGCGTTGATCCATGTATAAAGGTAAGAGTCTAGCTACATGTTCAGATATTATTTTTTATTTGGATTTCACGTAATGAACATACACAAAATAGTCCAAATTGGGGAAGTGAAACTTCTTTAAAATATTATATAAAATAAAAAACTGAAAAGTGGTATGTGCATATATTATCACCCCCTTTGCTCTGAAGCCCCTAAATAAGATTGGGTGCAACCAATTACCTTCAGTAGTCACATAATTTGTGAAATAAAGTTCACCTGTGTGCAATCCAAGTGTCACATGAACTCAGTAGAAATACACCTGCTCTGAAAGGACCCGGAGTATGCAACACCACTAAGCAAGGGGCACCACCAAGCAAGCAGCACCATGAAGACCAAGGAGCTCTCCAAACAGGTCAGGGACAAAGTTGTGGAGAAGTACAGATCAGGATTGAGTTATAAAAAAATATCAGAAACTTTGAACATCTCACGGTGCACCATTAAATACATTATAAACAAATTGACAGAATATGGCACCACAACAAACCTGTCAAGAGAACGCCGCCCACCAAAACTCAGACCAGGCAAGGAGGGCATTAATCAGAGAGGCAACAAAGAGACAAAAGATAACCCTGAAGGAGCTGCAAAGCTCCACTGCGGAGATTGGAGTATCTGTCCGTAGGACCACTTTAAGCCATACACTCCACAGAGCTGGGCTTTACGGAAGAGTGGCCAGAAATAAAGCCATTACTTAAAGAAAAAAATAAGCAAACATGTGGGAGACTCCCCAAACCTATGGAAGAAGGTACTCTGGTCAGATCAGACTAAAATGTAGCTTTTTGGCCATTAAAGGAAACGCTATATCTGGCGCAAACCCAACACCTCTCATCACCCCGAGAATACCATCCCCACAGTGAAGCATGGTGGCAGCATCATGCTGTGGGATGTTTTTCATCGGCAGGGACTGGGAAAGTGGTCAGAATTGAAGGAATGATGGATGGCGCCATAAGCATACTGCTAAAGCAACACTTGAGTGGTTTAAGAGGAAACATGTAAATGTCTTGGAATGGCCTAGTCAAAGCCCAGACCTCAATCCAATTGAGAATCTGTAGTATGACTTAAAGATTGCTTTACACCCGCTGAACCTTCCAACTTGAAGGAGCTGGAGCAGTTTCGACCTTGAAGAATGGGCAAAATAAAACTGTCGTTAGATGTGCCAAGCTTATAGAGACATACCCCAAGAGACTTTCAGCTGTAATTGCTGCAAAAGGTGGCTCGACAAAGTATTGACTTTGGGGGGGGTGAATAGGTATGTACGCTCAAGTTTTCAGGTTTTTTTTTGTCTTATTTGTTGTTTTAGCA
>NC_068433.1:9310648-9350648 GCF_023373465.1 Oncorhynchus keta
CAATGCAATTGGAGAATACAGCGGGTTCTGGTAGTCTTTAATAGTTGATTCTAAGATCTGCATTTGATCATTAATATGTTTTTGCTGTTTGTTCTTTGTTATAGAGTCAAAAAGATTACCCATACATCTCCATTTTGGAGTTTTCTAGATTCTATGGATTCTTCATTTTCATTGATTCGATTTCTGAAGTGCTATTCCTTCTTTTTCCATAGCGCATTTCTGAATTGTTTTTAGTGATTCACCATAGTGAAGGCTTAGACTCAGATTTTCTGGGTCTCTATGTTTTTGGTTCCATAGGTTTCTCAATTTCTGTCTTAGGTTTTTGCTCTTCATCAGATCATTTTGTCATTGTTATTCATTTTTTTGGGGTTGTCTGCTTGAAATGTGTTGATTTGATAGGGAAGCAGAGAGGTCAAATATACTGTTTAGGTTTGATAGGGAAGCAGAGAGGTCAAATATACTGTTTAGGTTTGATAGGGAAGCAGAGAGGTCAAATATACTGTTTAGGTTTGATAGGGAAGCAGAGAGGTCAAATATACTGTTTAGGTTTGATAGGGAAGCAGAGAGGTCAAATATACTGTTTAGGTTTGATAGGGAAGCAGAGAGGTCAAATATACTGTTTAGGTTTGATAGGGAAGCAGAGAGGTCAAATATACTGTTTAGGTTTGATAGGGAAGCAGAGAGGTCAAATATACTGTTTAGGTTTGATAGGGAAGCAGAGAGGTCAAATATACTGTTTAGGTTTGATAGGGAAGCAGAGAGGTCAAATATACTGTTTAGGTTTGATAGGGAAGCGGAGAGGTCAAATATACTGTTTAGGTTTGATAGGGAAGCAGAGAGGTCAAATATACTGTTTAGGTTTGATAGGGAAGCAGAGAGGTCAAATATACTGTTTAGGTTTGATAGGGAAGCAGAGAGGTCAAATATACTGTTTAGGTTTGATAGGGAAGCAGAGAGGTCAAATATACTGTTTAGGTTTGATAGGGAAGCAGAGAGGTCAAATATACTGTTTAGGTTTGATAGGGAAGCAGAGAGGTCAAATATACTGTTTAGGTTTGATAGGGAAGCAGAGAGGTCAAATATACTGTTTAGGTTTGATAGGGAAGCAGAGAGGTCAAATATACTGTTTAGGTTTGATAGGGAAGCAGAGAGGTCAAATATACTGTTTAGGTTTGATAGGGAAGCGGAGAGGTCAAATATACTGTTTAGGTTTGATAGGGAAGCAGAGAGGTCAAATATACTGTTTAGGTTTGATAGGGAAGCGGAGAGGTCAAATATACTGTTTAGGTTTGATAGGGAAGCGGAGAGGTCAAATATACTGTTTAGGTTTGATAGGGAAGCGGAGAGGTCAAATATACTGTTTAGGTTTGATAGGGAAGCGGAGAGGTCAAATATACTGTTTAGGTTTTCTACTGTCAAGTTTACATCTTCACTATTACAGTGAAACCTTTTGTCCAGGAAATTGTCTAGAAGGGATTTCATTTGTTGTTGCCTAAATGTTTTTTGGTAGATTTTCAAACTATTTTCCTTCCAACTATAGAATGTCTTCATATTATTTAGTTCCTTTGGCTTTGATGCCTGATGATTGACTTTTGCCTTATGATTGAGCACAGCTCTGTTACAATATGGTGTGATTTTGCTTTGATCTGTTAGGGGTGTCAGTGGACTGACTGTGGACGCTCTAAGAGACTCTGGGTTGAGGTCAGTGATAAACTAGTCTACAGTACTACTGCCAAGACATGAGCTATAGGTGTACCTACCATAGGAGTCCCCTCAAAGCCTACCATTGACCATGTACAGACCCAGCGTCTCTCTCTCTCTCTCTGTCTCGCTCTCTGTCAGATCTGGATTTAGTTAATGAGAGGGAAGAGATGGCGAGATGGTTGGAGTAGGGGGAAAAAAAGGACTGATGAGGCCGATCCAGATCTACAGATCGGACAGCTTGGAGAACAGCGTGCAACCGCGGTTGTCACTTCTCCTTCCCCCAGCCTGTACATTGGCATGGGCCCATGGAGAGCAGATTGGTTACCTGGTCATCTGTGGAGTTGTGCTGGGGGCGAGGGGCCCGGCACCGCAGGCCTCCACGGCTCTTTAAATGCCAGGCAATCTGCTCGGCTTGTAGCGAGCCTGCCCGTTAGTCGCACGTAGACGTAGACACACATGGACACACACTCAGAAAGAACTGAGAAAAAAAACATGCATTCATACATACTCTCACTCACACACATACTGTATATGTGCACACACACACACACACACACACACACACACACACACACACACACACACACGCACACGCACACGCACACGCACACGCACAGGCACAGGCACAGGCACAGGCACAGACACAGACACAGACACAGACACAGACACAGACACAGACACAGACACAGACACACACACACACACACACACACAGACACAGACAGACACACACACACACAGACACACACACACACACACACACACACACAGAGACACACGCGCGCGCGCACACACACAAACACACACACACGTATGCACTCGCATGCACGCATGCAAACACACAGACTCACACACACACATACTATGTCAATCTCTGTATGTTTTCACCCCCATCGCAGTCCTTCCCCCCTCTTCAAATATTTTGTCAAGCAAACTGTGTTGAACATCTGATCAGCACCATTTCAACAGAAACAGGAAGGAACCGATAGCACCTTCACTAAATTGTTGAACAAGATGTACTTAATTTAGGATATTAGTTTAAATTAGGTTAAATAGCACCCCAGCAGAGAAATACTATTTTTCCAGGAGGTTGACAATTGCATTTCTCAAGGTCACTTCCTACTGCGCTCATTGGCAGTACATGAGAAATCTGCATGGGCGTACCTGCTCTGTGGATGTGCTCCATTATACCGCAGTGAAAAAGGCAACAGCTGTTTAAGTTAAATGTGCCGAGAGAGAGAGAGAGAGAGAGAGAGAGAGAGAGAGAGAGAGAGAGAGAGAGAGAGAGATGTTTTTTTAAAGAGACTGCATCCTTTTTCTGCTGCCTCTTAAGTCTATGTTTGTACCTGTTATTTATAGTTGAATGTTGTATCACACAGTTGTTAGTCTACATGAACAGGATGTAGCTCTTATAGCAGTCCAGGAAATGCATTGCTCTACTGTAGACACATTGAAATGGAGTGCATAACGAGTCTCTTAGTTATTATCAATATTATACATGTAACATACAGTATATGTCTCTTTCATGGAACGTGCCTCTGGATATTCCCTCTTAAATGGAAGGCCATTAATGTAAATGTTTATTTCATGAGAGGTAAGTTGTCCAGTCAGTTAAATCATCTTTTTGGAGAAATCTCACCCGCGGCTGCCTCATACGCAAGACATATCATAGAAGATATAATATCCACCCTGCTACTTCCTAATGTGGGTTCCATCCACTGGTCCACCATAGCTGCCGACTCCTAACCTCTGTTTCTCCTCCCCCCCCTGCTGGTCAGATGGTAATCTCTACGGAGCAGCACTTTCAGATGGTAATCTCTACGGAGCAGCACTTTCAGATGGTAATCTCTACGGAGCAGCACTTTCAGAAGGTAATCTCTACGGAGCAGCACTTTCAGAAGGTAATCTCTACGGAGCGGCACTTTCAGAAGGTAATCTCTACGGAGCGGCACTTTCAGATGGTAATCTCTACGGAGCGGCACTTTCAGAAGGTAATCTCTACGGAGCAGCACTTTCAGATGGTAATCTCTACAGAGCAGCACTTTCAGAAGGTAATCTCTACGGAGCGGCACTTTCAGATGGTAATCTCTACGGAGCGGCACTTTCAGAAGGTAATCTCTACGGAGCGGCACTTTCAGAAGGTAATCTCTACGGAGCGGAGTGGCACTTTCAGAAGGTAATCTCTACGGAGCGGCACTTTCAGAAGGTAATCTCTACGGAGCGGCACTTTCAGATGGTAATCTCTACGGAGCAGCACTTTCAGATGGTAATCTCTACGGAGCTGCACTTTCAGATGGTAATCTCTACGGAGCTGCACTTTCAGATGGTAATCTCTACGGAGCAGCAGTTTCAGAAGGTAATCTCTACGGAGCAGCACTTTCAGAAGGTAATCTCTACGGAGCAGCACTTTCAGAAGGTAATCTTTACGGAGCAGCAGTTTCAGAAGGTAATCTCTACGGAGCAGCACTTTCAGAAGGTAATCTCTACGGAGCAGCAGTTTCAGAAGGTAATCTCTACGGAGCAGCACTTTCAGAAGGTAATCTCTACAGAGCAGCACTTTCAGATGGTAATCTCTACGGAGCAGCACTTTCAGAAGGTAATCTCTACGGAGCCTGTTCGCTGTTATAATTAACTCGCCTGCCAAGTGATGTTATTTATCATCAATCCGGAAACTGGCCTTTATGTTATGTTCTATCGTCTCATTGTTCACACCCTAATCGGGTCAAATTCGTGACATGTTTTAACACAGCGATTTTCCAAATGTACTGGTTAAAGTCCGTTCGCGACAACTAATCTCGTCACACGATTAACTTCTTTTCCGCCGTTGTTGCTGGAAGGAAGAAGCAATTAGGTTTGTATCTCGAGTGCAACATCAGCGGGCCTTTGCATTACCTCAGTAAATGTGTCACTTTGCAGTAAATGTGTCACTTTGTTGAACACCTGCCATTGCTGAGCCAGATTATGGTCCTCAGTGTCTCTAACTCACCCGGCCACTGAGAGAGAGCGTTGCTAAAAACCCAAAGCCATATACTGTATGTAACATTGCAGTGAATGTGAGGACGTGATGCAAAAGTGTAGTGTCGATGTCCACCAATACACCATGTTTCAATGTGGTCTCGATGTCCACCAATACACCGTGTTTCAATGTGGTCTATGTCCACCAATACACTGTGTTTCAATGTGGTCTATGTCCACCAATACACCATGTTTCAATGTGGTCTATGTCCACCAATACACCGTGTTTCAATGTGGTCTATGTCCACCAATACACTGTGTTTCAATGTGGTCTATGTCCACCAATACACCATGTTTCAATGTGGTCTATGTCCACCAATACACCGTGTTTCAATGTGGTCTATGTCCACCAATACACCATGTTTCAATGTGGTCTATGTCCACCAATACACTGTGTTTCAATGTGGTCTCGATGTCCACCAATACACTGTGTTTCAATGTGGTCTCGATGTCCACCAATACACCATGTTTCAATGTGGTCTATGTCCACCAATACACCGTGTTTCAATGTGGTCTATGTCCACCAATACACCATGTTTCAATGTGGTGTCGATGTCCACCAATACACCGTGTTTCAATGTGGTCTATGTCCACCAATACACCGTGTTTCAATGTGGTCTATGTCCACCAATACACCATGTTTCAATGTGGTCTATGTCCACCAATACACCATGTTTCAATGTAGTCTATGTCCACCAATACACCGTGTTTCAATGTGGTCTATGTCCACCAATACACCGTGTTTCAATGTGGTCTATGTCCACCAATACACAGTGTTTCAATGTGGTCTATGTCCACCAATACACTGTGTTTCAATGTGGTCTATGTCCACCAATACACCGTGTTTCAATGTGGTCTATGTCCACCAATACACCGTGTTTCAATGTGGTCTATGTCCACCAATACACCATGTTTCAATGTGGTGTCGATGTCCACCAATACACCATGTTTCAATGTGGTCTATGTCCACCAATACACTGTGTTTCAATGTGGTCTATGTCCACCAATACACCGTATTTCAATGTGGTCTCGATATCTACCAATACACCGTGTTTCAATGTGGTCTATGTCCACCAATACACCATGTTTCAATGTGGTCTATGTCCACCAATACACCATGTTTCATTGTGGTCTATGTCCACCAATACACCGTGTTTCAATGTGGTCTATGTCCACCAATACACCATGTTTCAATGTGGTCTATGTCCACCAATACACCATGTTTCATTGTGGTCTATGTCCACCAATACACCGTGTTTCAATGTGGTCTATGTCCACCAATACACCGTGTTTCAATGTGGTCTATGTCCACCAATACACCATGTTTCAATGTGGTCTATGTCCACCAATACACCGTGTTTCAATGTGGTCTATGTCCACCAATACACTGTGTTTCAATGTGGTCTATGTCCACCAATACACCGTGTTTCAATGTGGTCTATGTCCACCAATACACCGTGTTTCAATGTGGTCTATGTCCACCAATACACCATGTTTCAATGTGGTGTCGATGTCCACCAATACACCATGTTTCAATGTGGTCTATGTCCACCAATACACTGTGTTTCAATGTGGTCTATGTCCACCAATACACCGTATTTCAATGTGGTCTCGATATCTACCAATACACCGTGTTTCAATGTGGTCTATGTCCACCAATACACCATGTTTCAATGTGGTCTATGTCCACCAATACACCATGTTTCATTGTGGTCTATGTCCACCAATACACCGTGTTTCAATGTGGTCTATGTCCACCAATACACCGTGTTTCAATGTGGTCTATGTCCACCAATACACCATGTTTCATTGTGGTCTATGTCCACCAATACACCGTGTTTCAATGTGGTCTCGATGTCCACCAATACACCATGTTTCAATGTGGTCTCGATGTCCACCAATACACCGTGTTTCAATGTGGTCTCGATGTCCACCAATACACTGTGTTTCAATGTGGTCTATGTCCACCAATACACCATGTTTCAATGTGGTCTATGTCCACCAATACACCGTGTTTCAATGTGGTCTATGTCCACCAATACACCATGTTTCAATGTGGTCTATGTCCACCAATACACCATGTTTCAATGTGGTCTATGTCCACCAATACACCATGTTTCAATGTAGTCTATGTCCACCAATACACCGTGTTTCAATGTGGTCTATGTCCACCAATACACCGTGTTTCAATGTGGTCTATGTCCACCAATACACAGTGTTTCAATGTGGTCTATGTCCACCAATACACTGTGTTTCAATGTGGTCTATGTCCACCAATACACCGTGTTTCAATGTGGTCTATGTCCACCAATACACCGTGTTTCAATGTGGTCTATGTCCACCAATACACATGTTTCAATGTGGTGTCGATGTCCACCAATACACCATGTTTCAATGTGGTCTATGTCCACCAATACACTGTGTTTCAATGTGGTCTATGTCCACCAATACACCGTATTTCAATGTGGTCTCGATATCTACCAATACACCGTGTTTCAATGTGGTCTATGTCCACCAATACACCATGTTTCAATGTGGTCTATGTCCACCAATACACCATGTTTCATTGTGGTCTATGTCCACCAATACACCGTGTTTCAATGTGGTCTATGTCCACCAATACACCATGTTTCAATGTGGTCTATGTCCACCAATACACCATGTTTCAATGTGGTCTATGTCCACCAATACACCATGTTTCATTGTGGTCTATGTCCACCAATACACCGTGTTTCAATGTGGTCTATGTCCACCAATACACCGTGTTTCAATGTGGTCTATGTCCACCAATACACCATGTTTCATTGTGGTCTATGTCCACCAATACACCGTGTTTCAATGTGGTCTCGATGTCCACCAATACACCATGTTTCAATGTGGTCTCGATGTCCACCAATACACCGTGTTTCAATGTGGTCTCGATGTCCACCAATACACTGTGTTTCAATGTGGTCTATGTCCACCAATACACCATGTTTCAATGTGGTCTATGTCCACCAATACACCGTGTTTCAATGTGGTCTATGTCCACCAATACACCATGTTTCAATGTGGTCTATGTCCACCAATACACCATGTTTCAATGTGGTCTCGATGTCCACCAATACACTGTGTTTCAATGTGGTCTATGTCCACCAATACACCATGTTTCAATGTGGTCTATGTCCACCAATACACCGTGTTTCAATGTGGTCTATGTCCACCAATACACCATGTTTCAATGTGGTCTATGTCCACCAATACACCATGTTTCAATGTGGTCTATGTCCACCAATACACCGTGTTTCAATGTGGTGTCTATGTCCACCAATACACCATGTTTCAATGTGGTCTATGTCCACCAATACACCATGTTTCAATGTGGTCTATGTCCACCAATACACCATGTTTCAATGTGGTCTATGTCCACCAATACACCATGTTTCAATGTGGTCTATGTCCACCAATACACCATGTTTCAATGTGGTCTCGATGTCCACCAATACACCATGTTTCAATGTGGTCTATGTCCACCAATACACCATGTTTCAATGTGGTCTATGTCCACCAATACACCATGTTTCAATGTGGTCTATGTCCACCAATACACCATGTTTCAATGTGGTCTCGATGTCCACCAATACACCATGTTTCAATGTGGTCTATGTCCACCAATACACCATGTTTCAATGTGGTCTATGTCCACCAATACACCATGTTTCAATGTGGTCGATGTCCACCAATACACCATGTTTCAATGTGGTCTATGTCCACCAATACACCATGTTTCAATGTGGTCTATGTCCACCAATACACCATGTTTCAATGTGGTCTATGTCCACCAATACACCGTGTTTCAATGTGGTCTCGATGTCCACCAATACACCATGTTTCAATGTGGTCTCGATGTCCACCAATACACCATGTTTCAATGTGGTCTCGATGTCCACCAATACACCATGTTTCAATGTGGTCTCGATGTCCACCAATACACCATGTTTCAATGTGGTCTATGTTCACCAATACACCGTGTTTCAATGTGGTCTATGTCCACCAATACACCATGTTTCAATGTGGTCTATGTCCACCAATACACCATGTTTCAATGTGGTCTCGATGTCCACCAATACACCATGTTTCAATGTGGTCTATGTCCACCAATACACCATGTTTCAATGTGGTCTCGATGTCCACCAATACACCATGTTTCAATGTGGTCTCGATGTCCACCAATACACCATGTTTCAATGTGGTCTCGATGTCCACCAATACACCATGTTTCAATGTGGTCTCGATGTCCACCAATACACCATGTTTCAATGTGGTCTATGTTCACCAATACACCGTGTTTCAATGTGGTCTATGTCCACCAATACACCATGTTTCAATGTGGTCTATGTCCACCAATACACCATGTTTCAATGTGGTCTCGATGTCCACCAATACACCATGTTTCAATGTGGTCTATGTCCACCAATACACCATGTTTCAATGTGGTCTCGATGTCCACCAATACACTGTGTTTCAATGTGGTCTATGTCCACCAATACACCATGTTTCAATGTGGTCTATGTCCACCAATACACCATGTTTCAATGTGGTCTCGATGTCCACCAATACACCATGTTTCAATGTGGTCTCGATGTCCACCAATACACCATGTTTCAATGTGGTCTATGTTCACCAATACACCATGTTTCAATGTGGTCTATGTCCACCAATACACTGTGTTTCAATGTGGTCTATGTCCACCAATACACTGTGTTTCAATGTGGTCTCGATGTCCACCAATACACCATGTTTCAATGTGGTCTATGTCCACCAATACACCGTGTTTCAATGTGGTCTATGTCCACCAATACACCGTGTTTCAATGTGGTCTATGTCCACCAATACACCATGTTTCAATGTGGTGTCTATGTCCACCAATACACCGTGTTTCAATGTGGTCTATGTCCACCAATACACCATGTTTCAATGTGTCTTCTTTCCAATATTTCTTGCCAAAAGGTTTAAAACTTTGAAAGGTTGATTTTTCTATTCATCAGATATCAGAATGTCCAATCCACAAGCAACTCCAGGCAATATACCCGAAAATGGATATTGCCAGTGGCTGCAATGAGTTGCATTAAGAGACATCCCATGAAGTCTTGTTAACAAGTTTGAATACTAGAATGTGAGATCTACACCTCGATTAGACTGATAGATTCCTAATTATTTCATTTTCAATTTGATCATTTCATACCATTCACCATAGTGATATGTATACTGCATGGTTCAGTGGAAATATGCAGTAATGCCACGGTTGTATCCCGGTAGTTATTACCTGGGTAATTAACAATGAAAATGCAGTTGGCCTTGATTTCATTATTCTATTCTTTTTAAATAAATCTGTTTGAATAAGATGATAAGGCAGGGGTACTCAACTCTTAACCAACGATGTCCGGAGCCTGCTGGTTTTCTGTTTTACCTGATCAGTAATTACACCCACCTGGTGTCTAAGGTCTAAATCAGAGTCTGATTAGAGGGAAACAATGGAAGAAAAAGCAGTGGAACTGTCTTCCAAGTCCAGAGTTGAGTTTGAGGGCGATATGCGTGAGTAGATTGGAATGGTTTCCCTGTGGACGGTGTGATAATGATATGATAAGTCATGTGTAAAGTGGGTCAGAGGTAAGCTGAAGTGATATTCTTCAGTTACCTCTTTCTCTCTATCCTTCCGTCTCTCCTTTCGTAAGGAGGTGGGATTGCGTCTGGTGATTGATCGGTTCCCGACGACAAACTGTGCGAGCTCGGACCTGACGCTTATGGCTCTTCACTCCTAAAGCCTTGGTGAGATCTTTCCCTTGGTTAATAGCTTTACCCTTCATTTAAAATGTGTGTGTGTGTCTGCACGCGCGCGCGCGTGTGTGTGTGTGTGTGTGTGTCTGTGTGTGTGTACGTGTGCGTGTGTGTGTGCGTGCGTGCGTGCGTGTGTGTGTGTGTGTGTGTGTGTGTGTGTGTGTGTGTGTGTGTGTGTGTGTGTGTGTGTGCGTGCGTGCGTGCGTGCGTGCGTGCGTGTGTGTGTCTTACCTCCACTCTAGTTATGTGTGGTATTCCTTTAGGAGCCTTCAGCACTATCACCAGGGAAATTAACTCATCTATGATACTAAGAATCCATATTACATTCTCTTTATGGCACCGTTGCCAATCAGAATGGCACACAGCGGATTAAAGTAATTATTTAAGTAGAGGTAGCTGTTTAACTGGAAAGTCACCCCGCCAGATGTCATCCTACATAAAGCCAAACGGATTAAAATGGTATATTACAACCTGCTGGCGCCATAGCCCACACCACGGCTGAAACATGGCCCACACCACGGCTGAAACATGGCCCACACCACGGCTGAAACATGGCCCACACCACGGCTGAAACATGGCCCACACCACGGCTGAAACATGGCCCACACCACGGCTGAAACATGGCCCACACCACGGCTGAAACATGGCCCACACCACGGCTGAAACATGGCCCACACCACGGCTGAAACATGGCCCACACCACGGCTGAAACATGGCCCACACCACGGCTGAAACACTCAACCACTGCACCTCACAACAAGGTATTCAAAATCATTCTCAAGGCAAGTTTCACTCCCGGATGATATCTACGGTACTATTGTAAAATAAATGCTACGTTTTCCATTCAAGTCCATCAGAATTAACGGCCCGGGCCGAGTTTAGAATTCTAGTGTCGCTATTTCTCAATTACTAGTTAAAACGCAAATTCCTTCCAACCCTGTTTTTCTCATTCCATTACCCCATTCCCCAAATGACTCCGTTTTAGAATCACAAAAAAACTAATTCAGGTCTGTTTTCCAGTGAGTATGAATAATGATTGTGACAATGGGAATCGCTCGACAGAAATGGGAATCACTGGACTATGTACAGGCTTTAAGCGTTTTTTTGTTAGGCGTGACTCGTTTTTTGTGTAATTATGTTTTCCCACTAACCTCGCCGTGACCATGTATTGCTCGAAATGGGGAATTCAAATTATCGAAGCGTAAAATGCATTCCCTGGCAATACGTATTAAATCAACTTAAAGATTAGGAGCTATTATTATTCTGTTTGTATACATGGTGCATGTTTGGACATTTTATATGCATGATCTACAATCATTATCATTCCAAAACATTTTGAAACGTCCCGTATGCAATTAGCAACAGTATGTCCCAAACATGGAGACCATTGATTCACATCCTTGACTAAACTCCGATAGTAAAACAAATAGTCACTTGTTCAATATAAATTAAAGGGACATTTACCCGTTTTTACCGTTGTTTCTGTTGGTATCTAGAAGCACTTGTAACGTACTCGACTGCCTGTGTGCTTATTTGATGTAAACTCCTGTGTCCTGTGTGCCTTGGCCTCTGCAGGAGCGAGAGGAGAATGTGAAGAGGTACTGTCACTATAATCAAGCCCTCTCTGACGTAAAGCTCTGACTACTTCAGGACAGTGGAAGGGCTGGTGGGTAGACAGAGAACTAATGAAGAGCTCTGTCTGTGTAGATTTGTAGAGTGACTTCTGGACAGTGGAAAGGCTGGTGGGTGGACAGAGAACTAACCAAGAACTCTGTCTTTAGAGGGTTCTGTTCTTTGTCTTTACAGGGTTCTGTTCTTTGTCTTTAGAGGGTTCTGTTCTTTGTCTTTAGAGGGTTCTGTTCTTTGTCTTTAGAGGGTTCTGTTCTTTGTCTTTAGAGGGTTCTGTTCTTTGTCTTTAGAGGGTTCTGTTCTTTGTCTTTAGAGGGTTCTGTTCTTTGTCTTTAGAGGGTTCTGTTCTTTGTCTTTACAGGGTTCTGTTCTTTGTCTTTAGAGGGTTCTGTTCTTTGTCTTTAGAGGGTTCTGTTCTTTGTCTTTAGAGGGTTCTGTTCTTTGTCTTTAGAGGGTTCTGTTTGCTGCCTGTTTGCTGCTTATCATCAGGTTTGTACACTGCTGGGGACAGCAATGATCTACAACAAAAAGAAGACAATAGAAGAATGTCCAGACAGTTCAACCACTCACATCCGGCAAAACAATTGTATATCTTGAATGCTTTTGATTTTCATATATCTACATTTCACATGTATTTGCATTGGCATATACATATGTATATGTGTCTACTCATCACATGCCTTTCTTATATGGTACTTATTGAGATATATTTCAGTTCTGTCCTTCAATCTCTAATGAAACGGTCTGTACGTGGTTGACACAGATAGTGTGAATTCATTTCAGACGTTCAGGTCTTTGTGACAAGTAGCTCTTTATCATATCAATGTCCTTCAGTCATTTTTACATTAGTATAAATATAACTTCTCCACTCAGGGGGTCCGTTCTTAGGAGAACTTATTTCAAACCCAGGAGCAACACAAGAAACATTCTCCCTTTGCTTTAAGTATTTTCTAAGTTCTGTTACCAAACCCCCAAAATTATTCTTAGTGATTCGCTGTAACTTGTAATGAGTCATTATTTCAAATGGTTGTATCTTCAAAACAGCAATGTGAGAACAATGTCACAGTAGCGAGATAAGTTTATCTCGCTTGCCCTAATTACAGCAATTTAACGAGTCACGATCAGGAGATTGTTTAATCTCGCCCGCATCTCCTACCACAATCTCACTGAAGCCTGTTTTGGGTTGGGGGCTGTTGGGGTTTAATGAAACACAGCGTGAAGTCACCGAAAAGCAGAACACACTGATTAGATGGCTTACACAAACACACTGAATGGCTACAAACTCTGATTAGCATGTAATTGTCCTACTGTAGATGGAAACAGAGTTTGTACCGTGATATAGAGGGAGGCAAGGGTTAAATGCAGATGTTAGGTTGCTAGAGAAGGCATGACAATTGGATGACATCAAAAATGTCTTCAAAATGTCAGAGGCTGCAAGGTTTTCTCCGTCTTCGTATTAATTAGTCAAACCAGCGCCACTACCGTTTGGTAGTTAGCGACTGTGGTCAACTACAGTATTTGAAGCAAGTAAAATAAAGAACAAGAACATACTCATTATGACTAGATAATGTCATAGGGAAAACATGGTAAATGCATGCTGATACTTGATAATGAAAGAACAAAAATAAGCTAATAAACATATAGATGTTCTTCGCAATGAAGATTCAACTCTATTTAAATGAATACGTTTGTTTGAACGTCACTAGAAATAAATATGAGACCATGACCGTAACTCTGACCATGACCCTAACTCTGAGACCATGACCCTAACTCTGACCATGGCCCTAACTCTGAGACCATGACCGTAACTCTGACCATGGCCCTAACTCTGAGACTATGGCCCTAACTCTGAGACTATGGCCCTAACTCTGAGACTATGGCCCTAACTCTGAGACTATGGCCCTAACTCTGAGACTATGGCCCTAACTCTGAGACTATGGCCCTAACTCTGAGACTATGGCCCTAACTCTGACCATGGCCCTAACTCTGACCATGGCCCTAACTCTGACCATGGCCCTAACTCTGACCATGACCCTAACTCTGAGACTATGGCCCTAACTCTGAGACCATGGCCCTAACTCTGAGACTATGGCCCTAACTCTGACCATGGCCCTAACTCTGACCATGGCCCTAACTCTGACCATGGCCCTAACTCTGACCATGGCCCTAACTCTGACCATGACCCTAACTCTGACCATGGCCCTAACTCTGACCATGGCCCTAACTCTGAGACCATGACCCTAACTCTGAGACCATGACCCTAACTCTGAGACCATGACCCTAACTCTGAGACCATGGCCCTAACTCTGAGACCATGGCCCTAACTCTGACCATGACCCTAACTCTGAGACTATGGCCCTAACTCTGACCATGACCCTAACTCTGACCATGGCCCTAATTCTGACCATGGCCCTAACTCTGAGACCATGGCCCTAACTCTGACCATGACCCTAACTCTGAGCCCATGGCACTAACTCTGAGACTATGGCCCTAACTCTGAGACCATGGCCCTAACTCTGACCATGACCCTAACTCTGAGACCATGGCACTAACTCTGAGACTATGGCCCTAACTCTGAGACCATGGCCCTAACTCTGAGACCATGACCCTATCTCTGACCATGACCCTAACTCTGAGACCATGGCCCTAACTCTGAGACCATGGCCCTAACTCTGACCATGGCCCTAAATCTGACCATGGCCCTAACTCTGAGACCATGGCCCTAACTCTGACCATGGCCCTAAATCTGACCATGGCCCTAACTCTGACCATGGCCCTAAATCTGACCATGGCCCTAAATCTGAGACCATGGCCCTAACTCTGACCATGGCCCTAAATCTGACCATGGCCCTAACTCTGAGACTATGGCCCTAACTCTGACCATGGCCCTAAATCTGACCATGGCCCTAACTCTGACCATGGCCCTAAATCTGACCATGGCCCTAAATCTGAGACCATGGCCCTAACTCTGACCATGGCCCTAAATCTGACCATGGCCCTAACTCTGAGACTATGGCCCTAACTCTGAGACTATGGCCCTAACTCTGAGACTATGGCCCTAACTCTGAGACCATGGCCCTAAATCTGAGACCATGGCCCTAACTCTGAGACTATGGCCCTAACTCTGAGACTATGGCCCTAACTCTGAGACTATGGCCCTAACTCTGAGACCATGGCCCTAACTCTGAGACCATGGCCCTAACTCTGAGACTATGGCCCTAACTCTGAGACTATGGCCCTAACTCTGAGACCATGGCCCTAACTCTGAGACCATGGCCCTAAATCTGAGACCATGGCCCTAACTCTGAGACTATGTCCCTAAATCTGAGACCATGGCCCTAACTCTGAGACTATGGCCCTAAATCTGAGACTATGGCCCTAACTCTGAGACTATGGCCCTAACTCTGAGACCATGGCCCTAACTCTGACCATGGCCCTAACTCTGAGACCATGACCCTAAATCTGAGACCATGGCCCTAACTCTGAGACCATGGCCCTAACTCTGAGACTATGGCCCTAAATCTGAGACTATGGCCCTAACTCTGAGACTATGGCCCTAACTCTGAGACCATGGCCCTAACTCTGAGACCATGGCCCTAACTCTGAGACCATGGCCCTAAATCTGAGACCATGGCCCTAACTCTGAGACCATGGCCCTAACTCTGAGACCATGGCCCTAACTCTGAGACCATGGCCCTAACTCTGAGACTATGGCCCTAACTCTGAGACTATGGCCCTAACTCTGAGACCATGGCCCTAACTCTGAGACCATGGCCCTAAATCTGAGACCATGGCCCTAACTCTGACCATGACCCTAACTCTGACCATGACCCTAACTCTGACCATGACCCTAACTCTGACCATGACCCTAACTCTGACCATGACCCTAACTCTGAGACCATGGCCCTAACTCTGAGACTATGGCCCTAACTCTGACCATGGCCCTAACTCTGAGACCATGGCCCTAAATCTGAGACCATGGCCCTAACTCTGACCATGACCCTAACTCTGAGATCATGGCCCTAACTCTGAGACTATGGCCCTAACTCTGACCATGACCCTAACTCTGACCATGACCCTAACTCTGAGACTATGGCCCTAACTCTGACCATGACCCTAACTCTGAAACCATGGCCCTAACTCTGAGACTATGGCCCTAACACTGAGACCATGGCCCTAACTCTGAGACCATGGCCCTAACTCTGACCATGACCCTAACTCTGAGACCATGGCCCTAACTCTGAGACCATGGCCCTAAATCTGACCATGGCCCCTACCAATAATGAGTGATCTGTCAGACCCCGCCTTTCTCCTCATCTTAATCATCAGAGGTCACTACAACCAGACAGCCCCCCTTCCTCCTTTAATCAATTAGGCCGGCCATCATCTACGAAAGGACACATGACCCCCCCTCAGTTCAAGCCAACCATCCCCTGGGACTTCAAAGCAAGGGGTGGGGTCACTCAGGAAGTGGGGAAAGTGGGCACATGGCATCCCGACCTCGTCCCGGAGGACTCGGTAATGATGACAGGGGCCTTCCTACGAGGCTCATTAAGAATATAATTTAGATTGACTCGCTTAAAAGTACATAAAGAGTCGCTATACTGGGTGTGTGGGGAGCCTGAGCCACTGCAGCCTGAGCCACCGCAGCCTGAGCCACCGTAAGCCGTAGCCACTTTGCAGACGGAGACACTCTGCAGCAGGAGACACTCTGCAGACGGAGACACTCTGCAGACGGAGACAATCTGCAGCAGGAGACACTCTGCAGCAGGAGACACTCTGCAGCAGGAGACACTCTGCAGACTGTGACGGCCCTGAATTTTTCTGAACCGTCTCAGTGCAGCTCCTTCCAATAGGGCGCTTTCCCTTTAATTCCCAATTAAATAGCCAGCATCAGCTGCGCGAAGGTGGGGTTGTGAT
Source organism: Oncorhynchus keta (assembly GCF_023373465.1). Taxonomy (NCBI): domain Eukaryota; kingdom Metazoa; phylum Chordata; class Actinopteri; order Salmoniformes; family Salmonidae; genus Oncorhynchus; species Oncorhynchus keta. Next base: position 9,327,734 of record NC_068433.1, read on the forward strand.
GGAGACGTGCATGAGGATGTGTTCAACCCTCAGTTCCGAAGCTTCTCTATTCCGTTTGTTTTGTTGCCGTTAAACGTGTGTTTTGTAGCTTAAGAGAGTTTACCCAGGATCGGATCCACTCTTTGCGTCCCTGGACTACCTCTCCGTTCTTCGTGGCCTTTCTCCGCTGGAGATCTATTGGCGGATTGGATTGTCTGACTGACCGACTGACTACCACCTTTTTGTATACGGTATTTCATTTGTTTGGATGTGATGTATACTGTGATTTATGTAGTTAGTTGTAGTTGAGGACTTAATTAAGAGTTGATCCGCTTTAAAGTTCTGTGGTAAAGTAATTGTTATTGATATTGATTGTATGTTTAGTACTGGGTTTACGCTACACTGAATGAACGGACAAACATCGAGTGACAAAAGTCACTTGAGTTCACTGAACTCCTTTACCGGGCTGGACTCTTTTTAGGCCCGAGGTACAGGACATTTCTGGAGGAACCAGAACTCATTGTGATATTATTATATATGTGTGTGTGTGTAATCATTGTTGTTGCTAATACAACCCACGCAACAGAATATAGTTGTTTTTGAAGTTCTTTCCAATGTTTTAAGGGTTTATGAAAAGTTTATTTCCATCCTGACTTTTACATAAGTCCTTTGTATTGGTGTAGACTTGACGGACCAGATGGGACTCATTCCCACCCAAACTAAAAGGAGAAACCAATGTTTCAGGAGACACTCTGCAGTCAGAGACACTCTGCAGCAGGAGACACTCTGCAGCAGGAGACACTCTGCAGCAGGAGACACTGCAGCCGGGGACACTCTGCAGCAGGAGACACTCTGCAGCAGGAGACACTCTGCAGCAGGAGACACTCTGCAGCAGGAGACACTCTGCAGACGGAGACACTCTGCAGCAGGAGACACTCTGCAGCCAGAGACACTCTGCAGCAGGAGACACTCTGCAGCAGGAGACACTCTGCAGCAGGAAACACTCTGCAGCAAGAGACACTCTGCAGCCAGAGACACTCTGCAGAAGGAGAAACTCTGCAGCTGGAGACACTCTGCAGCAGGAGACACTCTGCAGCCAGAGACACTCTGCAGACGGAGACACTCTGCAGCAGGAGACACTCTGCAGCCAGAGACACTCTGCAGAAGGAGAAACTCTGCGGCTGGAGACACTCTGTGGCAGGGGACACTCTGCAGCAGGAGACACTCTGCAGCAGGAGACACTCTGCAGACGGAGACACTCTGCAGCAGGAGACACTCTGCAGCAGGAGACTTTCTGCAGCCAGAGACACTCTGCAGCAGGAGACACTCTGGAGCAGGAGACACTCTTCAGCCAGAGATACTCTGCAGCAGGAGACACTCTGCAGCCAGAGACACTCTGCAGCAGGAGACACTCTCCAGCCGGGCACACTCTGCAGCAGGAGACACTCTGCAGCAGGAGACAGTCTGCAGCCGGGGACACTCTGCAGCAGGAGACACTCTGCAGCCGGAGACACTCTGCAGCAGGAGGCACTCTGGAGCAGGAGACACTCTGCAGCAGGAGACACTCTGCAGCAGGAGGCACTCTGGAGCAGGAGACACTCTGCAGCAGGAGACACTCTGCAGCAGGAGACACTCTGCAGACAGAGACACTCTGTATCAGGAGACACTCTGCAGACGGAGACACTCTGCAGCAGGAGACACTCTGCAGCAGGAGACACTCTGCAGTAGGAGACACTCTGCAGCCGGGGACACTCTGCAGAAGGATTATGGCCAATGTACTGCATGTGATCATGAGCGTCTCCCTGGCTTTGCAACTCACTTCTTCCTCCACACCTGCTCTTTCCATGACAGACTGTCCAGGTGAATCTTATGATTCCTTATTGATGTCACCTGTTAAATCCACTTCAATCAGTGTAGATGAAGAGGGAGGAGACAGGTTAAAGACGGATTTGTAAGCCTTGAGACAATATTGATTGTGTATGTGTGCCTTTCAGAGGGTGAATGGGCAAGGCACACGATGTGTCTTTGAACAGAATATGGTAGTAGGTGCCAGGTGCACCGGTTTGAATGTGTCAAAATTGTCAACGCTGCTGGGTTTTTCACGCTCAACAGTTTCCTGTGTGTATCAAGAATGGTCCACCAGCCGAAAGACGCCCAACCAACATGACACAACTGTGGGAAGCATATTGGAGTCAACATTGGCCTGGAACGCTTTTGACACCTTGTAGAGTCCATGCCCTGACGAATTGAGGCTGTTCTGAGGGCAAAAGGGGGTGCAAATCAATATTTCAGAAGGTGTTCCTAATGTTTTGTACACACAGTGTATATCTGCAGATGCTAAGTTCTCCAGAGCATATCTCTGTTTCAATGCACACTAGCATACTACTAGAATTAATTATGGTATTGGGCTGCATGCAAAGTGGGTATGCTGGTATCGTCATAGGTACATAGCCCAACAGTCTTGCTTGAGCTGTGGTGTTTGACACAAAAATTACACGTTAACAGGAGCACAAACGTGTCACAGCGACGATGACACTCTACTCCCCCCCGGACACCCTAAGTGTCACCATCCTCTCTTCACATCCCCCTCACTCACCCTATCCTTCTGTCGGCGAAGAGTCAATGTTCACAATGGGAGTGCCAACAGGTGGTGGACCCTCCTTCATGACATCTTGACCACACCCCCTCGGGGAGAGCTCCGCCCACCAGTGCTCACCGACTCAGCAGGAGATCGTCATCGGAAAGAAGGGCCACCCACGGTGACAACAGAATTAGGCATATTGAGGCTCTCCATGCAGGGAGGAAAGGGGAGACATTAACATGACCAGCGATTTGTCGCTTGCGAGTTACTGAGAGGTCAGCGGGTGGTGAAGCGTTCGAGATGTCGAAGGGAGGCTATTTATTCACTTCATGTTATGAAAGTTTAAAAAAGAGATTGATTTTCATCACTGTGGCATTATGTCTTTGTGTTCTCACAAACCCAGAGTAAATGTAATTAAAATATGTTTCAATGAGGCTGTAATGTAAATGTTTCTTGTATGAGAACCCTGCACAGGAGTTATAGAGATCTGTGTAAATCAGGTTCCCAATGGATCCTCACTGGTTTCAGACTATCGATTTAGTTGTCATTTTTTCCTTCACTCTAGTAAAGAGGCAATGTCCATTTCAACTCCCACAAATACACAACTGACAAGAAAACAATAGCTGGGAAGGACAGAAACAGCTCTACTGGAAATGAGTATTATATCTTAATATCATGCTTTATTTCTCTGGGCTTGTATGGATGCCATTTGACATGTTGTAGGGCAGGGGGGAGTCCCGGAGATATTTTCATCTCCTCCTAGTTCTCTTTTCTTCATCAGATCGCCGCTGACTACATTATCGACGTCACTGAGAAAAATGTGGGTAGACCTTAAGAGAAATATGGGCCAAGTATATATCGGTGGGCAAGAAATCTGGAGCACAAACTCCGGTTGTCTCAGTTTTCTCTCTCTCTCTCTCTCTCTCTCTCTCTCTCTCTCTCTCTCTCTCTCTCTCTCTCTCTCTCTCTCTCTCTCTCTCTTGCTCTCCATCTCTCACTCGCTCTCTCTCTCTCTCTCTCTCTCTTGCTCTCCATTTCTCAATCGCTCTCTCTCTCTCTCTGACTCTCTCTATCTCCACTTCGCTCTCTCTCTCTCTCTCTCTCTCCTCTCTCTCTCTCTCTCTCTCTCTCTCTCTCTCTCTCTCTCTCTCTCTCTCTCTCTCTCTCTCTCTCTCTCTCTCTCTCTCTCTCTCTCTCTCTCTCTCTTGCTCTCCATCTCTCACTGGCTCTCTCTCTCTCTGACTCTCTCTCTCTTTCTCTCTCCCACTCTCTCTTTGACTCTCTCTATCTCCGTTTCGCTCTCTCCCACTCGCTCTCTCTCTCTGACTCTCTCTATCTCCGTTTCGCTCTCTCCCACTCGCTCTCTTTCTCTCTGACTCTCTCTATCTCCGTTTCGCTCTCTCTCCCTCGCTCTCTCTATCTCTGTTTCGCTCTCTCTCACTCTCTCTCGCACTCTCTTTCTCTGACTCTCCCTCTCTCTCTCTCTCTGTCCATCCCTCTATCTAATTAGCCGCTATTGCGAGCTCAGACTGGACAGGGCCTGATCATGCAGCCAGATGTTTTGTCGGAGATTCCAACCAGCGGGGGAATGTTTTGTATTGCGAGCTCAGACTGGACAGGGCCTGATCATGCAGCCAGATGTTTTGTCGGAGATTCCAACCAACGGGGGAATGTTTTGTATTGCGAGCTCAGACTGGACAGGGCCTGATCATGCAGCCAGATGTTTTGTCGGAGATTCCAACCAACGGGGGAATGTTTTGTATTGCGAGCTCAGACTGGACAGGGCCTGATCATGCAGCCAGATGTTTTGTCGGAGATTCCAACCAGCGGGGGAATGTTTTGTATTGCGAGCTCAGACTGGACAGGGCCTGATCATGCAGCCAGATGTTTTGTCGGAGATTCCAACCAGCGGGGGAATGTTTTGTATTGCGAGCTCAGACTGGACAGGGCCTGATCATGCAGCCAGATGTTTTGTCGGAGATTCCAACCAGCGGGGGAATGTTTAGTTAACTTGTGGATGAAAACATCTAGCTCTGACTCTTTTTTTGAGTTTGATAATTTACTAAACTATTGTATCGTTCTGATTGGATTTTATGCTTAAAAACCTGTTCCAAATTAATTGTTTTACTGTACATTACCATTTGGATTTCTAAAATGTGATTAATATATAATATAGGTCCCATAAATATGTACCAAACAACCAGTGCTTCCATTGTAAAACTTGTTTAATCATGGAAGTGCCTGCGATTAAAACGTTGCACACGTCTCAATAAACGTCATGTCTCAATAAAGCTTGCCTTTTATAATTAATGATAAAAGGGTACCTGAACTGTACACCTGTAAATCAATATGGCTATTGGTAGAATCAGCTAAAAAAAGAAGCTCTATGCATTTCCCTATTTCTATCTGACAACCGTTACCGAACCCAACACTTATCACCATACGACTGACAGGTAAACCCATTCCTAGGATGATTCACTGAGCTGTCACATGACGTCCTGTAGAATATGTCTTAATCAACACTTATCACCATGCGACTGACAGGTAAACCCATTCCTAGGATGAATCACTGAGCTGTCACATGACGTCCTGTAGAATATGTCTTAATCAACACTTATCACCATGCGACTGACAGGTAAACCCATTCCTAGGATGATTCACTGAGCTGTCACATGACGTCCTGTAGAATATGTCTTAATCAACACTTATCACCATGCGACTGACAGGTAAACCCATTCCTAGGATGATTCACTGAGCTGTCACATGACGTCCTATAGAATATGTCTTAATCAAAGGTCAATACGTTGACGGTTGGGAAAAACAAATGAAAAAAGAAGCTAATTATTATAATATATATTTTCAGTCCGATTTAAAAACTCCAAACAGCCTACATGACCGCTCGGAGGCGTCTGCATGAACCTAAAGTACAGCATTGCCCTGTTTTGTATCACATTCCAATGATAAAATTGTGGAGGACAGAAATACAATTTCAGACATGTAAACATCACGTGCAACAATTTCAACGATTTTACTGCGTTACAGTTCATAATGGAGGAAATCAATTAATTTAAATGAATTCATTAGGCCCTAATCCATGGATTTCACGTGACTGGGCAGGGGTGCAGCCATGGGTGGGCCCAGGAGGGCATAGGCCTACCCACTTGTGAGCCTGTCCTAACCAATCAGAATGAGTTTTCCCCCACAAAAGAGCTTTATTACAGACAGAAACACTGTTTCATCAGCTGTTCAGGGGGCTGGTGTCAGACCATACCACAGGTGAAGAAGCCGGATGTGGAGGTCCTGTCAAATTCTCTAAAACGACGTTTGGAGGCAGCTTATGGTAGACAAATTAACATGCAAATTCTCTGGCAACAGCTCTGGTGAACATTCCTGCAGTCAGCATGCCAATTGCAGGCTTTCCTTCAAAACTTGAGACATCTGTGGCATTGTGTTGTGTGACAAAACTGCACATTTTAGAGTGGCCTTTTATTGTCCCCAGCATAAGGTGCACCTGTGTAATGAGCATTCTATTTAATCAGCTTCTTTAAATGCCCCACCTGTCAAGTGGATGGATTATCTTTCTCAAATGAGAAATGCTCACTAACAGGGATGTAAACACATGTGTATTAAATTGGAGTGAAATAAGCTTTTTGTGCTTATGTGAAATTTCTGGGATCTTTTTATTTCAGCACCAACATGGCACCAACACTTTACATGTTGCGTTTATATCTTTGTTCAGTATATATAGCTGTAGTTGATTCAAATCAATACCCTCTGTCATATTGAGTATATTTAAACTGATATACTTGTTAAACTAGCTACCATGTAATAAATGCATGACTATATTAATCTGTCAAGTGACATCTGATAATGTCGATTAAACAAATTAAAGTTTATTGGTCACAGATTTCCCGATTTCCCGATGTTTTCGCAGTTGCAGCAAAATGCTGGTGTTTCTCGCTTCAACAGTCCAGTAATACATAGCAATACGTAACAATACACACATAATACAACTATGTAAAATAAATAACTTATCGGAACGAATCCAATTATCATCCCAATTGGCAGTGTAACACTAATCCAAATGCAATCTATATGTATATATACAAATTATATATGAATATATATTAATTTACACAATACATGCTAGGAATAATATATATATATATAGCAGTAGATATATTAGAATACGTTTTCAAGAATCCAGTATTTATACACTACTGTTAGATTGGGGTCACTTAGAAGTTTCCTGTTTTGAAATAACATAACATTTTATTATTAACGTCAACAGTGAAGAGGCGAATCTTCACTTCACTCTTCGCTCTTCATTCTTCACAGGATGCGAACACCTCAAACTTAGATTTGTCTGTCCATAACACTTTTTCCAATCTTTCTCCGTCCAGTATCTGTGTTCTTTTTCCCATCTTAATCTTTTCATTTTATTGGCCAGTCTGAGATATGGCTTTTTCTTTGCAACTCTGCCTAGAAGGCCAGCATCCCGGAGTCGCCTCGTCACTGTTGATCTTGAGACTGGTGTTTTGCGGGTACTATTTAATGAAGATGCCAGCTGAAGACGTGTGAGGCGTCTGTTTCTCAAACTAGACACTCTAATGTACTTGTCCTCTTGCTCAGTTGTGCACCGGGGCCACCCACTCCTCTTTCTATTCTGGTTAGAGCCAGTTTGCACTGTTCTGTAAAGGGAGTAGTACACAGCATTGTACGAGATCTTCAGTTTCTTGGCAATTTCTTGCATGGAATAGCCTTCATTTCTCAAAACAAGAATAGACTGACGAGTTTCAGAAGAAAGTCCTTTGTTTCTGGACAGTTTGAGCCTGTAATCGAACCACAAATGCTGATGCTCCAGATGGTTGAATCTAAAGTCTAAAGAATGCCAGTTTTATTGCTTCTTTAATCAGTACAACAGTTTTCAGCTATGCTAACATAATTGCAAAAGGGTTTTCTAATGATCAATTAGCATTTAAAAAATTATCAACTTGGATTAGCAAACACAACGTACCATTGGAACACGGGAGTGATGGTTGCTGATAACGGCCCTCTGTACGCCTATGTAGATATTCCATTAAAAATCAGCTTTTTCAACTATAAATGTAATTTACAACATCAACAATGTCTACACTGTATTTCTGATCAATTTGATGTTATTTTAATGGACAGCAAAATGTGCTTTTCTTTAAAAAAAAATCAAGGACATTTCTAAGTGACGCCAAAACGTTTGAATGGTAGAGTATATTAATATGTGGTTTGTGTAAACAGTGTAACTAACATGAGATGTGCAGTACTATAAATATTATGATGAACTACATCAACTAACCTTTTTTTGGGGGGAGGCACAAAACCTTTGTCAATGTTTTTGATCGGGTTACCTTCAGACGACGTCTGTGACACTTGTGGGAGTCATAGAACAAAACCATTGTGTTTGTGAGAGTCTGGTCTTTCCGTAGAGTGGTCATGTGTGACTCGTTTCAGGAAGTTAGGCATATGTCACACGTCACTACATCACAGGAGAGGAATGTGAACGTTTATGTGTATGATCTGTGTAGTAATATCATTCAAATCAAAAAAACATTTGCATTGCTAGTTATAGCCTAATGTTAGATATCCAGCTAGATCATGTTGAGCGTAGTTGGTTATCTTTAGCTCCTGCAGATTCATACTGCAGCATTTTAGCATTGTGGCTAGCAAAGATAATGCATTTGTATTGGTAGTAGTATGTTTTGGTATTATGTGGGTTCATTGTTTAGCTACCTAGCTAACTGCATGTCTAAACAAAGACTCCACTTCACCAGATGATTACATGACCCATCAAGCTAACTACATGTCTAAACAAAGACTCCATTTCACCAGATGATTACATGAACCATTTAAGTTAGCCAGGTGTGTCTGGGGGTGATTACAGCCATCTATTGTATTTCATGAACATGTGAACATGTCTAAACAATAGTGACTCATCCACTTAGCTAGATGGGGCTGGGGAGTTGTTATAGCATTTCTTTCACATGACCCATCCACTTAGCTAGATGTGGCTGGGGAGTTGTTATAGCATTTCTTTCACATGAATTTAGACTTTGTCGGGGTAAGGTTCATCTAATAATTATAAAATATGTTTATCTGGACACTTTCTGGTTTTGATATTGCTACTATGCAAATATGCAAGTAACCATTTAACTGTACAGTTTACGCCTGTAACCTGTGCATGGGAAAAATCATTATTTTATTTTATTTTATTTGATAGAGTGTGTGTTTTACCAGAGACGGTAATGTGAAGAACAACACCAAGTCAGATTAGGATAAAGGCCAAGGACTAGATACAGTCAACATGACCTGCACCCAATCAGATTAGGATAAAGGCCAAGGACTAGATACAGTCAACATGACCTGCACCACGTCAGATTAGGATAAAGGCCAAGGACTGGATACAGTCAACATGACCTGCACCCAATCAGATTAGGATAAAGGCCAAGGACTGGATACAGTCAACATGACCTGCACCCAATCAGATTAGGATAAAGGCCAAGGACTGGATACAGTCAACATGACCTGCACCAAATCAGATTAGGATAAAGGCCAAGGACTGGATACAGTCAACATGACCTGCACCCAATCAGATTAGGATAAAGGCCAAGGACTGGATACAGTCAACATGACCTGCACCAAATCAGATTAGGATAAAGGCCAAGGACTGGATACAGTCAACATGACCTGCACCCAAGCAGATTAGGATAAAGGCCAAGGACTGGATACAGTCAACATGACCTGCACCCAATCAGATTAGGATAAAGGCCAAGGACTAGATACAGTCAACATGACCTGCACCAAATCAGATTAGGATAAAGGCCAAGGACTAGATACAGTCAACATGACCTGCACCAAATCAGATTAGGATAAAGGCCAAGGACTAGATACAGTCAACATGACCTGCACCAAGTCAGATTAGGATAAAGGCCAAGGACTAGATACAGTCAACATGACCTGCACCAAATCAGATTAGGATAAAGGCCAAGGACTGGATACAGTCAACATGACCTGCACCCAATCAGATTAGGATAAAGGCCAAGGACTGGATACAGTCAACATGACCTGCACCAAATCAGATTAGGATAAAGGCCAAGGACTGGATACAGTCAACATGACCTGCACCCAATCAGATTAGGATAAAGGCCAAGGACTGGATACAGTCAACATGACCTGCACCCAATCAGATTAGGATAAAGGCCAAGGACTAGATCCAGTCAACATGACCTGCACCCAATCAGATTAGGATAAAGGCCAAGGACTAGATACAGTCAACATGACCTGCACCAAATCAGATTAGGATAAAGGCCAAGGACTAGATCCAGTCAACATGACCTGCACCCAATCAGATTAGGATAAAGGCCAAGGACTGGATACAGTCAACATGACCTGCACCCAATCAGATTAGGATAAAGGCCAAGGACTAGATCCAGTCAACATGACCTGCACCCAATCAGATTAGGATAAAGGCCAAGGACTAGATACAGTCAACATGACCTGCACCAAATCAGATTAGGATAAAGGCCAAGGACTAGATACAGTCAACATGACCTGCACCAAATCAGATTAGGATAAAGGCCAAGGACTAGATACAGTCAACATGACCTGCACCACGTCAGATTAGGATAAAGGCCAAGGACTAGATACAGTCAACATGACCTGCACCACGTCAGATTAGGATAAAGGCCAAGGACTAGATACAGTCAACATGACCTGCACCAAATCAGATTAGGATAAAGGCCAAGGACTAGATACAGTCAACATGACCTGCACCCAATCAGATTAGGATAAAGGCCAAGGACTGGATACAGTCAACATGACCTGCACCCAATCAGATTAGGATAAAGGCCAAGGACTGGATACAGTCAACATGACCTGCACCAAATCAGATTAGGATAAAGGCCAAGGACTGGATACAGTCAATATGACCTGCACCACGTCAGATTAGGATAAAGGCCAAGGACTAGATACAGTCAACATGACCTGCACCAAATCAGATTAGGATAAAGGCCAAGGACTGGATACAGTCAATATGACCTGCACCACGTCAGATTAGGATAAAGGCCAAGGACTAGATACAGTCAACATGACCTGCACCACGTCAGATTAGGATAAAGGCCAAGGACTAGATACAGTCAACATGACCTGCACCACGTCAGATTAGGATAAAGGCCAAGGACTAGATACAGTCAACATGACCTGCACCACGTCAGATTAGGATAAAGGCCAAGGACTGGATACAGTCAACATGACCTGCACCAAATCAGATTAGGATAAAGGCCAAGGACTAGATACAGTCAACATGACCTGCACCAAGTCAGATTAGGATAAAGGCCAAGGACTAGATACAGTCAACATGACCTGCACCACGTCAGATTAGGATAAAGGCCAAGGACTAGATACAGTCAACATGACCTGCACCACGTCAGATTAGGATAAAGGCCAAGGACTGGATACAGTCAACATGACCTGCACCCAATCAGATTAGGATAAAGGCCAAGGACTAGATACAGTCAACATGACCTGCACCAAATCAGATTAGGATAAAGGCCAAGGACTAGATACAGTCAACATGACCTGCACCAAATCAGATTAGGATAAAGGCCAAGGACTAGATACAGTCAACATGACCTGCATCACGTCAGATTAGGATAAAGGCCAAGGACTAGATACAGTCAACATGAACTGCACCACGTCAGATTAGGATAAAGGCCAAGGACTGGATACAGTCAACATGACCTGCACCAAATCAGATTAGGATAAAGGCCAAGGACTAGATACAGTCAACATGACCTGCACCAAGTCAGATTAGGATAAAGGCCAAGGACTAGATACAGTCAACATGACCTGCACCACGTCAGATTAGGATAAAGGCCAAGAACTAGATACAGTCAACATGACCTGCACCACGTCAGATTAGGATAAAGGCCAAGGACTGGATACAGTCAACATGACCTGCACCCAATCAGATTAGGATAAAGGCCAAGGACTAGATACAGTCAACATGACCTGCACCAAATCAGATTAGGATAAAGGCCAAGGACTAGATACAGTCAACATGACCTGCACCAAATCAGATTAGGATAAAGGCCAAGGACGAGATACAGTCAATATGACCTGCACCAAATCAGATTAGGATAAAGGCCAAGGACTAGATACAGTCAACATGACCTGCACCAAATCAGATTAGGATAAAGGCCAAGGACTAGATACAGTCAACATGACCTGCACCAAATCAGATTAGGATAAAGGCCAAGGACGAGATACAGTCAATATGACCTGCACCAAGTCAGATTAGGATAAAGGCCAAGGACGAGATACAGTCAACATGACCTGCACCAAGTCAGATTAGGATAAAGGCCAAGGACTAGATACAGTCAACATGACCTGCACCCAATCAGATTAGGATAAAGGCCAAGGACTAGATACAGTCAACATGACCTGCACCAAATCAGATTAGGATAAAGGCCAAGGACTAGATACAGTCAACATGACCTGCACCAAATCAGATTAGGATAAAGGACTAGATACAGTCAACATGACCTGCACCACGTCAGATTAGGATAAAGGCCAAGGACTAGATACAGTCAACATGACCTGCACCAAATCAGATTAGGATAAAGGCCAAGGACTAGATACAGTCAACATGACCTGCACCAAATCAGATTAGGATAAAGGCCAAGGACTAGATACAGTCAACATGACCTGCACCACGTCAGATTAGGATAAAGGCCAAGGACTAGATACAGTCAACATGACCTGCACCAAATCAGATTAGGATAAAGGCCAAGGACTAGATACAGTCAACATGACCTGCACCAAATCAGATTAGGATAAAGGCCAAGGACTAGATACAGTCAACATGACCTGCACCACGTCAGATTAGGATAAAGGCCAAGGACTAGATACAGTCAACATGACCTGCACCACGTCAGATTAGGATAAAGGCCAAGGACTAGATACAGTCAACATGACCTGCACCAAATCAGATTAGGATAAAGGCCAAGGACTAGATACAGTCAACATGACCTGCACCACGTCAGATTAGGATAAAGGCCAAGGACTGGATACAGTCAATATGACCTGCACCAAATCAGATTAGGATAAAGGCCAAGGACTGGATACAGTCAATATGACCTGCACCACGTCAGATTAGGATAAAGGCCAAGGACTAGATACAGTCAACATGACCTGCACCACGTCAGATTAGGATAAAGGCCAAGGACTAGATACAGTCAACATGACCTGCACCACGTCAGATTAGGATAAAGGCCAAGGACTAGATACAGTCAACATGACCTGCACCACGTCAGATTAGGATAAAGGCCAAGGACTAGATACAGTCAATATGACCTGCACCACGTCAGATTAGGATAAAGGCCAAGGACTAGATACAGTCAACATGACCTGCACCACGTCAGATTAGGATAAAGGCCAAGGACTAGATACAGTCAACATGACCTGCACCAAATCAGATTAGGATAAAGGCCAAGGACTAGATACAGTCAACATGACCTGCACCACGTCAGATTAGGATAAAGGCCAAGGACTGGATACAGTCAACATGACCTGCACCACGTCAGATTAGGATAAAGGCCAAGGACTAGATACAGTCAACATGACCTGCACCAAATCAGATTAGGATAAAGGCCAAGGACTAGATACAGTCAATATGACCTGCACCAAATCAGATTAGGATAAAGGCCAAGGACTAGATACAGTCAACATGACCTGCACCAAATCAGATTAGGATAAAGGCCAAGGACTAGATACAGTCAACATGACCTGCACCAAATCAGATTAGGATAAAGGCCAAGGACTAGATACAGTCAATATGACCTGCACCAAATCAGATTAGGATAAAGGCCAAGGACTAGATACAGTCAACATGACCTGCACCAAATCAGATTAGGATAAAGGCCAAGGACTAGATACAGTCAACATGACCTGCACCAAATCAGATTAGGATAAAGGCCAAGGACTAGATACAGGTATTTTTACCTGGAGTTTTTCTTATTGTAGTCTACTACTTTCAACACTTTTAGTCTTCAAATCGTTGGTTGTTTACTACACTACCTTACTCACTCTGTTTAGCACATGGCCTCACATGTGAATCCTTGAAGAGATGGGTGGGGCTAAGGCTTCAGAGATGGGTGGGGCTAAGGCTTAAGAGATGGGTGGGGCTAAGGCTTCAGAGATGGGTGGGGCTAAAGGCTTAAGAGGGTGTGAACGATGCTGAATGGGTGTAGACAAAACGAGCTCTCCAGTAGGTGTACCAAAACATTCAAGGGTCATTATCTCAAAAGTGGTGTTACAAGTTTATCAACTTTCCAAGCTGAATTACTTTCCCGTTGTTCCTCAACTGCTGTGTATGATATGACATTTTCTAGTCCATATTTTTATCCAATGTAAAAAACACAATTTCAAATGTTACTATATAAGACCAAATTCAGGTAGTCGGTCACATACTGTAGCCCAAACCGTTTGGACGCTACAGACGTTTTACTGAGAAGACTTTTCAGGATGTCTCCTGGTCTGACAAACACCGCTCCAGCTCGTTCACCTTCCACCACAGATGGGGAGGATGTGGTGGATTGAGACACATACAATGCAAAAATAAACTGCTATCACTACCGTAAACTGATGGATTTTGATGGGGATTTTTAAAATTATGTTACTTAGATTGAAGGACGGGTGCATCAATAGGACTCTTTTAAAGCGACCAGTGTTCAATGGCTCTATGTACATAGTGCAGCGGTCTCTAAGATGCAGGGTAGAGTACCAGGTGGCAGCCGTCTGTCGACCGTGTTTGAGGTTCAGGGCGGAGGCTGGATTGTGATTACTTTTTGATAGTTTGATGACCTGGAGATAGAAACTGTTGATCAGTTTCTCTGTCCCAGCTTTGATGCACCTGTCTCCGCCTCCTAGATGGAAGCGGGGTGAACAGCCTCGAATAGCTGGGTGGGGTCCTTGATCTTCTTGGCATTCCTGTGACACCAGGTGCTGTAGATGTCCATGAGAGCAGGCAGTCTTTCCCCAACAATGCTTTGGGTTGACCGCTCCACCCTCTGGAGAGCCCTGCAGTTGCAGAAGGTGGAATTGCCATGCCAGGAGGAGATACAATCCAACAGCATGCTCTGAATGGTGCATATGTACAGTCGGAAGTCGGAAGTTTTCATATACTTAGGTTGAAGTCATTACTCATTTTTCAACCACTCCACAAACTTCTTGTGAACAAACAATAGTTTTGGCAAGTCGGTTATGGCATCTACTTTGTGCATGACACAAATATTTTTTTCAACAATTGTTTACAGACAGATTATTTCACTTATAACTCACTGCATCACAATTCCAGTGGGTCAGAAGCTTACAAACATTAATTGTCTGTGCCTCAAAAACAGAACTTTTTGGCCATAATGAACTGTTTGGTCATAATCGTTATGTGTGGAGGAAAGAAGGGGAGGCTTGCATGCCGAAGAACACCATCCCAACCATGACTGCACGGCAGGAGCAGCATCATGTTGTGGGGGTGCTTTGCTGCAGGAGGGACTGGTGCACATGGTGACCCCACGCATACTTCCAAAGTTGTGGCAAAATGGCTTAAGGACAACAGAGTCAAGGTATTGGAGTGGCCATCACAAATCCCTGACCTCAATCCTATGAAAATGTGTGGGCAGAACTGAAAAAGCATATGCAAGCAAGGAAGCCTACAAACCTGACTCAATTACACCAGCTCCGTCAGGAGGAATGGGCCAAAATTCACCCCACTTATTGTGGGAAGTTTGAGGAAGGCTACCTCAAACATTTGACCCAAGTTAAACAATTTAAAAGCAATAATGCCAAATACTAATTGAGTGTATGTAAACTTCTGACCCACTGGGAATGTGATGAAAGAAATAAAAAGTGAAATAAATAATTATTCTGACATTTCACATTCTTAAAATGAAGTGGTGATCCTAACTGACCTAAGACAGATCATTTTTACTCTGATTAAATGCCATGAATTGTGAAAAACTAAGTTTAAATGTACTTGGCTAAGGTGTATGTAAACTTCCGACTTCAATTGTAGAAGTTTGTGATGGTCTTAGGTACCAAGCCACATTTATTCAGCCCCTTGAGGTTGAAGAGGCGCTGTTGTGCCTTTTTCACCACTCTGTCTGTTTGAAGGGACCATTTCATGTCATCAATTATGCGCATGGCGAGGAACTTGAAGCTTCTGACCCTCTCCATACTACTTAGTTTTGTTAACATTTTTGGGGAGGTAATTTTCCTGGCACCACTCCGCCAAGGTACTCACCTCCTCCTTGTACGCCGTCTCGTCATTTTTGGTAATCAGGCCTAGCACTGTTGTGCTGTCAAAGGCAGTATTTTCTGTATTCATTCCAAAATAACCCATTCTATAACCCGTTCTAGAACCCATTCTATAACCCATTCTAGAACCCATTCTATAACCCATTCTAGAACCCATTCTATAACCCATTCTATAACCCATTCTATAACCTATTCTATAACCCATTCTATAACCCATTCGATAACCTGTTCTATAACCCATTCTATAACCCATTCTATAACCTGTTCTATAACCCATTCTATAACCCATTCTATAACCCATTCTATAACCCAATCTATAACCCATTCTATAACCCTTTCTAGAACCCATTCTATAACCCATTCTATAACCCATTCTATAACCTATTCTATAACCCATTCTATAACCCATTCGATAACCTGTTCTATAACCCATTCTATAACCCATTCTATAACCCATTCTATAACCCATTCTATAACCCAATCTATAACCCATTCTATAACCCATTCTATAACCCATTCTATAACCCATTCTATAACCCATTCTAGAACCCATTCTATAACCCATTCTAGAACCCATTCTATAACCCATTCTATTACCCATTCTATAACCTATTCTATAACCCATTCTATAACCCATTCGATAACCTGTTCTATTACCCATTCTATAACCCATTCTATAACCTGTTCTATAACCCATTCTATAACCCATTCTATAACCCATTCTATAACCCATTCTATAACCCAATCTATAACCCATTCTATAACCCATTCTATAACCCATTCTATAACCTGTTCTATAACCCATTCTATAACCTGTTCTATAACCCATTCTATAACCCATTCTATAACCCATTCTATAACCCATTCTATAACCCACTCTATAACCCATTCTATAACCCATTCTATAACCTGTTCTATAACCCATTCTATAACCCATTCTATAACCCATTCTATAACCTGTTCTATAACCCATTCTATAACCCATTCTATAACCCATTCTATAACCCATTCTATGAGCCATTCTATAACCTGTTCTATAACCCATTCTATAAGCCATTCTATAACCTGTTCTATAACCCATTCTATAACCCATTCTAGAACCCATTCTATAAGCCATTCTATAACCTGTTCTATAACCCATTCTAGAACCCATTCTATAACCCACTCTATAACCCATTCTATAACCCATTCTATAACCTGTTCTATAACCCATTCTATAACCCATTCTATAACCTGTTCTATAACCCATTCTATAAGCCATTCTATAACCTGTTCTAGAACCCATTCTATAAGCCATTCTATAACCCATTCTATAACCCATTCTATAACCTGTTCTATAACCAATTATATAACCTGTTCTATAACCCATTCTATAACCCATTCTATAACCCATTCTATAACCCATTCTATAACCCATTCTATAACCCACTCTATAACCCATTCTATAACCCATTCTATAACCTGTTCTATAACCCATTCTATAACCCATTCTATAACCCATTCTATAACCTGTTCTATAACCCATTCTATAACCCATTCTATAACCCATTCTATAACCCATTCTATAACCCATTCTATGAGCCATTCTATAACCCATTCTATAAGCCATTCTATAACCTGTTCTATAACCCATTCTATAACCCATTCTATAACCCATTCTATAACCCGTTCTATAACCCATTCTATAACCCATTCTATAACCCATTCTATAACCCATTCTATAACCCATTCTATAACCCATTCTAGAACCCATTCTATAAGCCATTCTATAACCTGTTCTATAACCCATTCTATAACCTGTTCTATAACCTGTTCTATAACCCATTCTATAAGCCATTCTATAACCTGTTCTAGAACCCATTCTATAAGCCATTCTATAACCTGTTCTATAACCTGTTCTAGAACCCATTCTATAACCCATTCTATAACCTGTTCTATAACCTGTTCTAGAACCCATTCTATAAGCCATTCTATAACCTGTTCTATAACCCATTCTATAACCCATTCTATAACCCATTCTATAACCCATTCTATAACCCATTCTATAACCCATTCTATAACCCATTCTAGAACCCATTCTATAAGCCATTCTATAACCTGTTCTATAACCCATTCTATAACCCATTCTATAACCTATTCTATAACCTGTTCTATAACCCATTCTATAACCCATTCTAGAACCCATTCTATTACCCATTCTATAACCCATTCTATAACCCATTCTATAACCTGTTCTATAACCCATTCTATAACCTGTTCTATAGCCCATTCTATAACCTGTTCTATAACCCATTCTATAACCTGTTCTATAACCCATTCTATAACCCATTCTATAACCTGTTCTATAACCCAATCTATAACCCATTCTATAACCTGTTCTATAACCCATTCTATAACCCATTCTATAACCTGTTCTATAACCCATTCTATAACCTGTTCTATAACCCATTCTAGAACCCATTCTAGAACCTGTTCTATAACCCAATCTATAACCCATTCTAGAACCCATTCTATAACCTGTTCTATAACCTGTTCTATAACCTGTTCTATAAGGTGCATGTGCAGTAAAAGACACATTTAGTCAACACAGTGCCCCAAGTTTTCCTTGAAAGGGCCAGCGCCATGGGAGTGCCAGCACCTTGTGAGGGCCAGCGCCTTGGGAGGGCCAGCGCCTTGGGAGGGCCAGCGCCTTGTGAGGGCCAGCACCTTAGGAGGGCCAGCGCCTTGTGAGGGCCAGCACCTTAGGAGGGCCAGCACCTTGGGAGGGCCAGCGCCTTGAGAGGGCCAGCGCCTTAGGTGGGCCAGCGACTTAGGTGGGCCAGCAGCTTGGGAGGGCCAGCGCCTTGGGAGGGCCAGCACCTTGGGAGGGCCAGCGCCTTAGGAGGGCTAGCGTCTTGGGAGGGCCAGCACCTTAGGTGGGCCAGCGCCTTGGGAGGGCCAGCACCTTGGGAGGGCCAGCACCTTGGGAGGGCCAGCACCTTGAGAGGGCCAGAGCCTTGAGAGGGCCAGCACCTTGGGAGGGCCTGCTCCTTGGGAATGACAATGCCTTAGGAGGGCGAGCACCATAGGAAGGCCAGCGCCTTAGGAGGGTCAGCTCCATAGGAGGGCCAGTACCTTGGTAGGGCCAGCGCCTTGAGAGGGCCAGCGCCATGGGAGGGCCAGTACCTTGGTAGGGCCAGCGCCTTGAGAGGGCCAGCGCCATAGGAGGGCCAGTACCTTGGTAGGGCCAGCGCCTTGAGAGGGCCAGCGCCATGGGAGGGCCAGCACCATGGGAGGGCCAGCGCCTTGGAAAATGTGTAAAATGTAACAAGTGTGTCCCTCCTAATCTCCCCATTTATGTTTTCTTCAAACCCTCCAACGAATGAGAAGCTTGACCATGTTTGACTCTTAAAAAATGCTTCAGGTCAATCCCATTGAACTTCAAGAGGAGAGTTTTATCTTGAGCTTCTCGTCTCTGGAGTGTATATGACTGGGAGGTCATCCAGTAGACTTCAAATAATGCCCCTTCTTAGGTTTCTTTTACTTTGTATTCCTGTACTCCGTGCTTTCTCACATGTCGTCGTATCTCCCTGCTCTCTCAGGCTACGTTATGTTTGCTTCTCTATTTCTCTTCACATCTGTCTTTGCCTCTCATCTGACAGAGCCATGCCAGGCAGCCGAGGCAGGCCTTTGAGGACCACCAAGGACCATAGAAGCAAATGGACAATTCTTTTTATTTTCTAGTCCTCTTTTGCCAACTCATCATTGTGAATAAGAATGTGTTCTTAATTCACCTGCATGGTAAAATAAAGGTGAAATAAATACAATTTTAAAAAACTATCTCTCCTCTCTCAATATGACCACATTCCTAATCAATTGTATTACATTTCCCTCCGTAATTAAAAAACGCAGCATATCATTCTTAGACATGGCTTCTCATTCTTCCATTTCATATTTTCCCGGCGAAGAGTATTTATCTAAACAAAGCACTCTCTTCTCAGGGTGCATTCTGTGGCCACAAGCTATTTTCCACATGAGCAACCGTGAAGTCATATTGACACTGAACATATGGTAGGGCATGCTCGGAGATAGACGCTCGAAGACTCCCAACTTTTCACTTGTCTTTAATGAATAATACCATGGTGGATTATGTTTAGTTCTGTTTTCAGTTGTATTGCACACATCTCAACATACTGAAAAACAGTGAGCATCACTGCTGGTGAAGCCCACTTATATTTTACAGTATTAAGCTACAGGATCCATGTTGTATCCACGCAACATGTTCCTCTATAATGGAGAAACGTCTGCCCCGGACGGACTCAGCATACTATTGTACATTCAACCTTTCCTCAGATCATTGGATACAAATAAGTGACAGACGAGGTGATGAAAATAACAAACGCTCATAAATAGAAACTCCAAGACAGACCGTGAACATCCACCTCAGGCAGATGGAAGATATGTGTATCTGGGTCCAGATTTCCCCCGACCTCGGAGAAGGAGAGCAGAGAGAGTAGAGGATAAAGGGAGAGGGGGGGGGGGGCAGAGAGAGAGAGCAGGGGAGAGAGGGAGGGGGCAGAGAGAGTAGAGGATAAAGGGAGAGGGGGCAGAGAGAGTAGAGGATAAAGGAGAGGGGGGCAGAGAGAGAGAGCAGGGGAGAGAGGGAGGGGGCAGAGAGAGAGAGCAGGGGAGAGAGGGAGAGAGTGAGGGGGCAGAGAGAGAGGGAGCAGGGGAGAGAGGGGGCGAGGGGAGAGGGGGAGGGTGCAAATAGAGAGCAGGGGAGAGCGGGAGAGGGAGGTCTAGAGAGCGAAAGGGAGAGAGACAGAGCCCTGAGGCAGTGAGTTGCAGCGTGTGGAAGGTGGAAGAGGCTGGGTATAATGACGCGGGGGCCCAGTCTCTATGACCAGAGCTCTCCATGGTGACCCTACAGCCAGAGATAGAGATGGAGGGTCAGGGTGAAAGTGAAATGAGCAGAGAGAGCAATGGAAAAAAAGATGAAGAGGTATAATGAGGGTCCGTCTCTCTCCAACAACATGATGAAGAGGCAAATGAAGGATCAGAGGAAGAGGCACACTGGGTGTGTGTGTGTGTGTGTGTGTGTGTGTGTGTGTGTGTGTGTGTGTGTGTGTGTGTGTGTGTGTGTGTGTGTGTGTGTGTGTGTGTGTGTGTGTGTGTGTGTGTGTGGTGGTGTGTGTGTGTGTGTGTGGTGGTGCGGGTATGTCTGTTGTTGCGTGACTGATGTCTGTCAGTATGTTGCAAATGCCTGTTTTTCTCTCTGCATGTACTTGTCTGTTTGTGTGATGTACAGTATAGTTGAAGCCGGTAAGAATGAAAATTCACGATGCCACGTAAATACGTTATGTTTAGTTCAGTTTTTAATCATTTGACCATTTAATTAAAAAGAAGCACACACAACACATTAAAAGCCATAAATGTGCATTATTTAAATAAGGGAGGATAAAACACTATAAAGAATGGAACTTATTTAAATTGTTATATCATGAAGGATAACAAACAAAGTCTGGGACTTATGTCCATCGTGGTCCTCTTGAGAGAAGATGGGTAGGCAAGATCCCACATGGTTTCAGACTGTATGACAGAGAGATCATTTAACATAAAATCCCATTTTATCATTTATCAACACATTTTCCTTATTGCAGTTACATCGTAGGGTCATTCATTATGGGCACAGAAGATATCAAACACTTTTTTACTGTATATTTTTAAAGCTGCCCAGAGGGGATATTGTTTTTCAAAGGATGTACCCTCTATCTTTACAGTCAACACAACCTCAGACGACCCAGTCAACACAACCTCAGATGACCCAGTCAACACAACCTTAGACGACCCAGTCACACACAACCTCAGACCACCCAGTCAACACAACCTCAGACCACCCAGTCAACACAACCTCAGACCACCCAGTCAACACAACCTCAGACCACCCAGTCAACACAACCTTAGACGACCCAGTCAACACAACCTCAGACGACCCAGTCAACACAACCTCAGACCACCCAGTCAACACAACCTCAGACCACCCAGTCAACACAACCTTAGACGACCCAGTCAACACAACCTTAGACGACCCAGTCAACACAACCTTAGACGACCCAGTCAACACAACCTTAGATGACCCAGTCAACACAACCTCAGACGACCCAGTCAACACAACCTCAGACCACCCAGTCAACACAACCTCAGACCACCCAGTCAACACAACCTTAGACCACCCAGTCAACACAATCTTAGACCACCCAGTCAACACAACCTCAGACCACCCAGTCAACACAACCTCAGACCACCCAGTCAACACAACCTCAGACCACCCAGTCAACACAACCTCAGACCACCCAGTCAACACAACCTCAGACCACCCAGTCAACACAACCTTAGACGACCCAGTCAACACAACCTTAGACGACCCAGTCAACACAACCTCAGACCACCCAGTCAACACAACCTCAGACCACCCAGTGAACACATCCTCAGACCACCCAGTCAACACAACCTTAGACCACCCAGTCAACACATCCTCAGACCACCCAGTCAACACAACCTTAGACCACCCAGTCAACACAACCTTAGACGACCCAGTCAACACAACCTCAGACCACCCAGTCAACACAACCTCAGACCACCCAGTCAACACAACCTTAGATGACCCAGTCAACACAACCTCAGACCACCCAGTCAACACAACCTTAGACGACCCAGTCAACACATCCTTAGACGACCCAGTCAACACAACCTCAGACCACCCAGTCAACACAACCTCAGACCACCCAGTCAACACAACCTTAGACGACCCAGTCAACACATCCTTAGACGACCCAGTCAACACAACCTCAGACCACCCAGTCAACACAACCTTAGACGACCCAGTCAACACAACCTCAGACGACCCAGTCAACACAACCTTAGACGACCCAGTCAACACAACCTTAGACGACCCAGTCAACACAACCTTAGACGATCCAGTCAACACAACCTCAGACGACCCAGTCAACACAACCTTAGACGACCCAGTCA
>NC_068433.1:9355648-9383148 GCF_023373465.1 Oncorhynchus keta
AGTGGGAGGGACATATAAGTCGCTATGAATGTATAACACAGAGTGGGAGGGATTTATAAGTCACTATGAATGTATAACACAGAGTGGGAGGGATTTATAAGTCACTATGAATGTATAACACAGAGTGGGAGGGATTTATAAGTCGCTATGAATGTATAACACAGAGTGGGAGGGTTTTATAAGTTGCTATGAATGTAAACCACAGAGTGGGAGGGATTTATAAGTCGCTATGAATGTATAACACAGAGTGATAGGGATTTATAAGTCACTATGAATGTATAACACAGAGTGGGAGGGACTTATAAGTCGCTATGAATGTATAACACAGAGTGGGAGGGATTTATAAGTCACTATGAATGTATAACACAGAGTGGGAGGGATTTATATGTCGCTATGAATGTAAACCACAGAGTGGGAGGGATTTATAAGTCACTATGAATGTATAACATAGAGTGGGAGGGATTTATAAGTCGCTATGAATGTAAACCACAGAGTGGGAGGGATTTATAAGTCTCTATGAATGTAAACCACAGAGTGGGAGGGATTTATAAGTCTCTATGAATGTAAACCACAGAGTGGGAGGGATTTATAAGTCACTATGAATGTATAACATAGAGTGGGAGGGATTTATAAGTCACTATGAATGTAAACCACAGAGTGGGAGGGATTTATAAGTCACTATGAATGTAAACCACAGAGTGGGAGGGATTTATAAGTCACTATGAATGTAAACCACAGAGTGGGAGGGATTTATAAGTCACTATGAATGTATAACATAGAGTGGGAGGGATTTATAAGTCGCTATGAATGTAAACCACAGAGTGGGAGGGACTTATAAGTCACTATGAATGTAAACCACAGAGTGGGAGGGATTTATAAGTCACTATGAATGTATAACACAGAGTGGGAGGGATTTATAAGTCACTATGAATGTAAACCACAGAGTGGGAGGGACTTATAAGTCACTATGAATGTAAACCACAGAGTGGGAGGGACTTATAAGTCACTATGAATGTAAACCACAGAGTGGGAGGGATTTATAAGTCACTATGAATGTATAACACAGAGTGGGAGGGATTTATAAGTCACTATGAATGTAAACCACAGAGTGGGAGGGACTTATAAGTCACTATGAATGTAAACCACAGAGTGGGAGGGATTTATAAGTTGCTATGAATGTAAACCACAGAGTGGGAGGGATTTATAAGTCGCTATGAATGTAAACCACAGAGTGGGAGGGATTTATAAGTCGCTATGAATGTAAACCACAGAGTGGGAGGGATTTATAAGTCACTACGAATGTAAACCACAGAGTGGGAGGGATTTATAAGTCACTATGAATGTAAACCACAGAGTGGGAGGGATTTATGAGTCGCTATGAATGTATAACATAGAGTGGGAGGGATTTATAAGTCGCTATGAATGTAAACCACAGAGTGGGAGGGATTTATAAGTCACTATGAATGTAAACCACAGAGTGGGAGGGACTTATAAGTCACTATGAATGTAAACCACAGAGTGGGAGGGATTTATAAGTCACTATGAATGTATAACACAGAGTGGGAGGGATTTATAAGTCACTATGAATGTAAACCACAGAGTGGGAGGGATTTATAAGTCACTATGAATGTATAACACAGAGTGGGAGGGATTTATAAGTCACTATGAATGTAAACCACAGAGTGGGAGGGATTTATAAGTCGCTATGAATGTAAACCACAGAGTGGGAGGGATTTATAAGTCGCTATGAATGTAAACCACAGAGTGGGAGGGATTTATAAGTCACTATGAATGTAAACCACAGAGTGGGAGGGATTTATAAGTCACTATGAATGTAAACCACAGAGTGGGAGGGATTTATAAGTCGCTATGAATGTATAACATGGAGTGGGAGGGATTTATAAGTCGCTATGAATGTAAACCACAGAGTGGGAGGGATTTATAAGTCACTATGAATGTAAACCACAGAGTGGGAGGGATTTATAAGTCGCTATGAATGTAAACCACAGAGTGGGAGGGATTTATACGTCGCTATGAATGTAAACCACAGAGTGGGAGGGATTTATAAGTCACTATGAATGTAAACCACAGAGTGGGAGGGATTTATAAGTCACTATGAATGTATAACATAGAGTGGGAGGGATTTATAAGTCGCTATGAATGTAAACCACAGAGTGGGAGGGATTTATAAGTCACTATGAATGTAAACCACAGAGTGGGAGGGATGTATAAGTCGCTATGAATGTAAACCACAGAGTGGGAGGGATTTATAAGTCACTATGAATGTAAACCACAGAGTGGGAGGGATTTATAAGTCACTCTCATTCTCTCTGTCTGATAACTCACGAGAGTCATTGCTCAACAATAAGTGTCGTTATGATATGCTGTCCTAACACAATTCTTTTTTTTTACGAAGTTGATATCGTCCACTGAACCCCCTTTCATCCTCAAAAGGATCAGAGTTAATCTTACCAAAGACTATAAACCTGTAGCTAATATTGACATGTATTGTTTCAAATTTGCACAGGAATTAGCTAGCTAACGTCAGCTAGCTAGTCAGGGAACAAGTCTCAAATCACATTGTAACGGCGTTCTTCGTTTGTCAAAAGAGAGTCGGCCCGAAATGCATCGTAGTGGTTACTCATGTCTTTAATGAACAAAGATCGTGATACATTAAATAACTTAACAAATACGAAAACAACAAACAGAACGTGAAACCTATTACAGCCTAACTGGTGAACCTACACAGAGACAGGAACAATCACCCACAAAATCCAAAGCGAAACCCAGGCTACCTAAATACGGTTCCCAATCAGAGACAACGAGAATCACCTGACTCTGATTGAGAACCGCCTCAGGCAGCCAAGCCTAGACAGCACCCCTACTCAGCCGTAATCCCAATAATACAAAAACCCCAATACGAAATACAACAACATAAACCCATGTCACACCCTGGCCTGACCAAATATATAACGAAAACACAAAATACAATGACCAAGGCGTGACACACATCACCTTTGATTTGTCACATGTGCCGAATAAGTAAATGCTAACTTACATGCCCTTACCAACAATGCAGATAAAACATTTTGAAATAAGAATAAGAAATAACATTAACAAATAATTAAAGAGCAGCAGGAAAATAACAATAACGACGCTAAATACAGGGGGTTCCGATAGCGGTTAGTCGAGGTATTTGAGGTAATATGTACATGAAGGTAGAGTTATTAAAGTGACAATGCATAGATGATAATAACAGAGAGTAGCATCATTGTAAAAGGGGGGGCAATGCAAATAGTCTGGGTAGCCATTTGATTACCTGTTCAGGAGTCTATTGGCTTGGGGGTAGAAGCTGTTTAGAAGCCTCTTGGACCTAGACTTGGGGCTCCGGTACTTTCTAATGGGTATTTATATAAATAATGGGGCCAATGTTGGACATTGGGATAAACATTTCTAAATGGTTCGAATCTAAAATCTAAAATATTTCCTCGTCGTTCCACCTGTGTACTTAGAGGAATAAAAAATAAAAAAATATGCATATTAACTCCACCTATACAACAACATGTGCAGAAAGCTTAATGTGTTCATCTACAAAGCCCTTTTGAGTAAACTCCCTCTTTACCTCTGTAGTCTGGTCTCTTTCACCACCAGCAGTTACCATACCCGGTCTGCAAGATGGTTGCTACTTAAAACCCCCTGGACATTCACAGTATCAGGCAAGACTGCCTTCTCTTCTTGTGCACCAGAGGCATGGAATATTCTACAATCCATGCTTCATCTAGACATGTTAGTGCCACTGAATGGATTTAAAATATTGATGGGAGACTCTGTTACAGAGGAGTGTTAATGCTTTTTTTAGTCTGGATCATGCTGTTGTATTGTATTGTTGTATGTTTTAATTCAGTAATGTATTGATTGTTGCTGCCTTATTGGCCAGGTCTCCCTTGACAAAGAGACTCTGGGTCTCAATGGGCTTTTCCTGGTTAAATAAAATAAATAAAAAACTTAAACAGGACTAGGATTATACATCCTTTAAGCAGGGTTAATACAAGTCAAATTCAAGGACTTTTGGTGACTTTTTCAAGCAGTTAATTATAATGTTCAAGGACCTCAATGTTATACAATTGTATAATTGTACACATAGGGCCTAATATGGAACACCCCCCCAACATTTTTTAAAATGTAATTATGCAAAAAGTGTCAGAAAAGCAAACCATTACCACTTTAAGAATAATGTATTTTTAGGCCTTTCCAATGTATTGATATTCCAAATATTACTACATTCTAAAATATATTAGAATCATGTTGACATTGCCTGACTGAAGAGAGTGGATGCATGCATAGTGTATGTTCTATGTCCTATGTGACTGACACAGGCAATAGTAAAACAATGAATAGCAGCAGCATTAATCTCACCATTTGAATCTCACCATCCTCTGTTTTTATAATGAGACAGTGACCAAAAAACAAGTTCCTTTTTTAATGCAAGAATTTGTATGGAAAGCCAAGCTGGAGCAATCATTAGATGTTGTCGTTCTCGTAATAACGACACGTGGTTTTACCACAACAGAGTAGCGCAAACACCCTTCAATTGAAGAGGCGGGAAACAAATGAAAGTGGCCACATCTCTCACAAAAACGGATAAAAAATGATGAATCATGGATAAATATAAGGGAGCAGGAGAACTTAGACATTGGATACAATAATCACAAGGACTTTTCAAGCAGCAAATTGAGGAAATGTCTGATTTTCAAGGTAGGCCTATTCCTGTACTTGAATAGTTGAGTGGCCTACTTCAAGCCCCTTGTATTGTTAAAGATTGCAAGTCTAACATGCAAAACATGATTCATTTGGCTATTTCATTACCAGATAATATTGTGAAGAAGCTCACTAGGCTCTGCCATTTTTTTTGTCTTTTTTTAGTTTTTTAGTTTTTGGGGACTGTCAAGACATGGTGGCATGTCTTGTTGGAAGGTAGTTTGGCCCCAGTGATCTACTGGCCCGTTCACACTAACCTCTGTAGTGCCTTGTGGTCGGAGGCCAAGCAGTTGCCATACAAGGCAGTGATGCAACCAGTCGGGATGCTCTCAATGGTGCAACTGTATAATCTTTTGAGGATCGGAGGACCCCCGGAGGACCCCTTTTCAGTCTCCGGAGGGGGAATAGGTTTGTCGTGCCCTCTTCACGACTGTCTTGGTGTGCTTTGACCATGTCATTTTGTGGATGTTTAGTTACTGTGCTGTTTGTAACTACCCTGGTAGGTTGACTGATAACCTGAACCAGATGGGAGGCACTGATTACAGTTTGAAGATTTTTCTTAAGTGTGCAGCTTGTTAAAAGCCAGTCAATATTTAAATCACCCAGAAAATATACCTCTCTGTTGATATCACATACATTATCAAGCATTTCACACATGTTTTCCAGATACTGACTGCTAGCAATTGGTGGTCTACAGCAGCTTCCTACAAGATTTGGCTTTAGGTGAGGCAGATGAACCTGTATCCATATTACTTCAATAGTATTTAACATGAGGTCCTGTCACCACCAGAATGGGCTTTAGGTGAGGCAGATGAAGCAGAAGTCATATTAGTGAAACATTATTTAACATGAGATCCTCTCTAAGCTTTACAGGAATGTGGTTCTGAATATAGACCACAACACTTCTCCCATTGGCATTTATGTATTTTCTGTAGATGTTATAACCATGTATTGCTGCCACTGTATCATCAAAGGTATTTTCTAAGTGAGTTTCAGAGATAGTCAGAATATGAATGGCATCTGTTACTAGCAAATTGTTAATGTCATGACCCTTGTTTCTTAAGCTACATATGTTAACGTTGGCTATTTAGAGCACTTTTCCGGGATGCTTGCTTGATTTCATTGCATTACTGGGAAGCTTAGAAGATGTAGATACAGCCCCTAGTTCGATTCCAGGCTGAATCACAACCGCCCCTGATTGGGAGTCCCATAGGGCGGCGCACAATTGGCCCAGCGTCGTCCGGGGTAGGCCGTCATTGTAAATAAGAATTTGTTTTTAACTGACTTGCCTACTTAAATCAAGGTTATATAAATCAATAAAATATTGTCATGTTATTTATGTTAGTGCATGGTGAGCTGCACACAGTGGACTTCCTACTAGCGCCTCTGTGCTAACAACATAAAGCTGGTTCATTGGCACATGATTGCTGCTTACAATAGTTGTAGGATCAGCAGAGGCATTCAGAGGGACATACATTAGGTTACTTACATTGTGCCCCTGGTAAAATGTACATTTGCTGAAGCATGATGACAATTCAGCGTCACAATGGTAGGGATTAACTGAGCTGGGTTTGGGTCATTGATAAGTCATTGTCTCAACGAGGCCTTGTAATGCTGTGAAAGGATCCTGGAACCTGTGTTACAATGGTAGGGATTAACTGAGCTGGGTTTGGGTCATTGATAAGTCATTGTCTCAACGCAGCCTTATAAGGCTGTGAAAGGATCCAGGAACCCAAATGATTTGGGTGGATCCCATCCTCCTCATAAAACATGTTTTGTTTCAAAAAGGAATCAATATTGTCAACAAAAGTTTTACCCATTGAGCTGTAGTAATCACGTAGCCAGTTGTAAAGAGAAGGAGTCCTGCTAAAGCGTTCAATGTCTCGATTGAGAGAGGTCACAAGGCCAGATATGATGGGTCTTTTTATTAGTGTCTAGCAGTGAGTCAATCAGCTCTTTAAAATCCAGTTTCAACTGTTCAGAGCTGCCCTTCATAATGTCATTAAAACCCACATGGACTACGATAGAATTGATTTCCATGTCATGACTTAATACATCCGGGAGCAGCTTAATAATGTCATTTACCCGAGCTCCAGGATAGGACATTGTTCTTGCACCAGGAACGGTCACATTTCTTACCATAGAGCTGCCCAGAATCATGTCTGGCAAGAAGGACTAAGAAATCGTCCCACTCCCAGGCTTCACCCGGATTTGGAGAACCCTATAAGGACGGACGAGAGGCAGGATAACTTGAGCCCGTAGCTCCTGGTGCCTGGTGCCTGGTGCCTGGTGCCTGGTGCCTGGTGCCTGGTGCCTGGTGCCTGGTGCCGGCATCCGATAGATGGAGCATCCCCGCTCGATTCAGAGCAGGGAGGGAAGGTTGCTGACGTCGACTTGGCTGTCACTCATAAAACTCCTTCCTGGATCAGATGATGATGTGTAAAAACATCACGGTGTAACGAATCAGCTGGACAACAACAAGGATTATGCATAATTATTGAAGAACTACATTAATGACAGTATCGATTGAGGTTGTAATATCAAGGTAAGAGGTGTCTTTCAGTTAGAAGCATTCGACTTTGCAATCACATGAATTATTTTGGGATTCGTGTGCCCATGAAAACAGTTTTCACTCGGTAACATAAGGAGACACAAAATGTTACGTAGTTACACTGCATTTCTGAACTCTGTATACAAAAAACTGTCCGACAGATAGACCCAGGATTCTTACAGGGTTCAAGTTCAATGTCTAATTTAACTGATTAATGCTTCATATACAATATAAGGACAACTTACACTGTCATAAATGCAAGGACAGAAAAGTTATGTTTTATGTCACATGATTCTGGACAAGTCCGTCAAGATACCAAACCATAATAAAGGGTAAAACATTTAAATCTGTCACGTTCTGACCTTTATTTCCTTTGTTTTGTATTTATTTAGTATGGTCAGGGCGTGAGTTGGGTGGGCAGTTTGTTTTTCTATGTTTTGGGGTATTTCTATGTTTCGGCCTAGTATGGTTCTCAATCAGAGGCAGGTGTCATTAGTTGTCTCTGATTGAGAATCATACTTAGGTAGCCTGGGTTTCACTGTGTGTTTGTGGGTGATTGTTCCTGTCTCTGTGTTTTGCACCAGATAGGGCTGTTTTTGGTTTTCCACGTTTATTGTTTTGTAGTGTTCATGTTTATATGTTTTTATTAAACATGAATCAATATAATCACGCTGCGTTTTGGTCCTCCTCTACTTCACCACAGGAAAACCCTTACAAAATCCACTTGTGAATTGTATTGAATATATCTATGATCCCGCTTCTATTTGAATGTTGAGACATGAAACATTTTGCCAGATTATTATCAATGACATATCAACAGCTGTAACAAGTTGTCCAGTGTTGGAAATCTTCACTGGTTCCCTAGTTTATAGAAAGACCCTAATTCACAAATGAGTTTTAATTATGTCTCTTCTGTCTTGATTAGTGCGCTATAAGAGTCAGATACATGCTGATTTCTGAGAACAATCCCATAATATTGATGCCTTACAACTTCATCAACAAGCTGGCAGACTAGCTACTTTATGGCCATTCAAACAAACTGGCGCTACGCTGCTAGTTGAAGCAGGTTTGCTGAGCTGATAGAGCATGGTTTGCCATAGTAGCCAGTGCGCTATAGCCAGGCTGCACATTTCCCGGCGGCATAGACTTCCATGTCCCCTTGTGTGGCCGTAATGCCCCCTAAAAATCCACGTCTTGCGGCCAAAGTGGCAGTTGGGGCCATTGGACTGAATATAATAATTGTAATTCCCTTCTTCTGGCTGCCAATCACACACATGGCTTTTAGCCAATGTCCGTCACCTGGTCGAGTCCTTCTCACAGGCATAGAGAAGAGCTTCACATGCTACAAGACAGATTGAACGAGGGAAGAACATCGCTTAGGAGTGAGACAATGAATTTACTCTGTGAATGTCAATATGACTTACTCCCTTTCTCTTTGTTGTTTATTTATTTATTTATTTAACTAGGCAAGTCAGTTAAGAACAAATACTTATTTTCAATGATGGCCTAGGAACAGTGGGTTAACTGCCTGTCCAGGGGCAGAACGACAGATTTGTACCTTGTCAGCTCGGGGGTTTTGAACTTGCAAACTTCCGGTTACTAGTCCAACGCTCTAACCACTAGGCTACCCTGCCACCTCTACACTCTAACCACTAGGCTACCCTGCCACCTCTACACTCTAACCACTAGGCTACCCTGCCACCTCTACACTCTAACCACTAGGCTGCCGTTGTTGGTGCATGATGTTATCTTTTTGCACTGTCATTTCATCATTAGTCTCTCTGCAATGACTAATTGTCTGCCTCCCTTGGCGCACGTTAAGAAACACAAATATTGTAATTGCACTACCCAATATCAGATGCATTGCAACTATCCATGCAAACACACACACAAAGACACACACACACAAAGACACACACACACATACACACACACAATTACAAAGACACACACACACACACACAATTACAAAGACACACACACACACACCCACACCCCCCCCCCCCCACACACACACCCTATCTGGTCACTTGTGTCAATATGGCATAATATATAAGGTAATATAGCAGACTGCTGACCTTTCACAGTGATCAGAGGTGCCAATAGGATGATAGATAAACCCTAAGTATCCCTTTAAGCCACATAGGAATGCTGACCGTGAGCAATACGGATCCACATTTCACAACACAAGTGTACAAACATCCATTGCCCACACAGACACACACACACACACACACACACACACACACACACACACACACACACACACACACACACACACACACACACACACACACACACACACACACACACACACAAAGAGACTCACACAAAGAGACTCACAAACACACACTCATCCGAGGAGAAGGACGGAGAAATCCATCCAGGTCCAGACAAACTGGAGGGTATATCCTTTCTCCACCCTCTCTCTGTTGGATAATGTCAATAGACGGAGAGTTCTGTAACTGCACCAGTCAGCAGTTAGCTGTGTTACACGCTGCCAAACTGACAGCAGAGATCATCGTGTTATGAAGACTCTCAACTCCAACAACCCCATTTCTCATTCAATCATAGGTCCATTAAAGGTTTTCCCCTTTAAATTTCACAATGATGGGAATCAAAGCTATCTCCCTCTCGGGAACCCACCCTCCCTCTCTCCGTCCCTTCCACCCAGCCTTCCACCCTTCCACCCAGCCTTCCACCCTTCCACCCACCCTCCCTCTCTCCATCCCTCCCTCCCACACACGTCAGAAAACACCAACACACACGTGTCAGAAAACACCAACACACACGTGTCAGAAAACACCAACACACACATGTCAGAAAACACCAACACACACGTGTCAGAAAACACCAACACACACGTGTCAGAAAACACCAACACACACGTGTCAGAAAACACCAACACACACGTGTCAGAAAACACCAACACACACGTGTCAGAAAACACCAACACACACATGTCAGAAAACACCAACACACACGTGTCAGAAAACACCAACACACACGTGTCAGAAAACACCAACACACACATGTCAGAAAACACCAACACACACGTGTCAGAAAACACCAACACACACATGTCAGAAAACACCAACACACACATGTCAGAAAACACCAACACACACGTCAGAATTATGCATACAGAAATAGATATTATGCATACAGAAATAGATATTATGCATACAGAAATAGATATTATGCATACAGAAATAGATATTATGCATACAGAAATAGATATTATGCATACAGAAATAGATATTATGCATACAGAAATAGATATTATGCATACAGAAATAGATATTATGCATACAGAAATATATATTATGCATACAGAAATAGATATTATGCATACAGAAATAGATATTATGCATACAGAAATAGATATTATGCATACAGAAATAGATATTATGCATACAGAAATATATATTATGCATACAGAAATAGATATTATGCATACAGAAATATATATTATGCATACAGAAATAGATATTATGCATACAGAAATAGATATTATGCATACATCACGAGTGCTATTTTTCGCTCATTGTCTGTCACTAGAACACACAATGAATGACAACTACAGAGCCCAAGGGAAAAACCTCACGAGCCAACACATTATCTTAATTTTCCTCCCATCCTCACTTAGTGGATGCACATGGTCACTTTAATTAATTGATCCCAACAAAAAGGGTAACCTATTAGGTAATTAATGGTCTAACGAGGGTACAAAACACCTGATTCTACAGTTCACAACACATTAAGACCGTTGTAGTACCTTGTTATACCCAATAGATGTGTCCGGTTGATCCATAGCTGATCGATACTTCTTGAATAAGGCATTAGGAAGTATTCTGGTCATAGACACGGTTGCTTTTCTATGTAAATGAGGGGTCTACATGTGAACAGTTTTGAGCCTGTTGGATTTGGTGACTGGTTGAAGAGGTCAGTGAGATCAGCGATTGAAAAAACAAACAGCAGATGAGGTCTGGACTGCTGGTTCTTTGGTTCTGAAAATAAATGAACATCTGTTGGGAATAACAATGGATCTGACTGTGTTTTATACGTAGAATCAGGTGTTCTGTCCACTCAATGTTTCCCCTCTGAATCTATAAATAAATGACGATATGAAAGAAGGCCAGATGTGGTTTTCCCAAGGGGAAATGTGATCGCTGCCAATATATGAAAGTAGATAACATGTCTCATTCACACACGGCACCTTCTGAGATTATTATTGAACATTAAAATGAAGGTGGCGGTGTTTTGTGACTTAGGTACATTTTTTTGTTTGTTTGTTTGTTTGTTGCCTTCCATTTTGTGATTTGATTCGATGGTTTCCCCACTGTAAAAACAACTATTCATACAGTCGGAAGTTACCAATGATACAGTGGTTCCTCCTTTAAAAGTTGTGTCATACTGTGGCACACCTTGCGTGCTGCCGCAGCATGCTGTCACACGTCATTTAATTGTCAGGTATTTTTTTCTGTTGCAGAAAATAGTCAAAATAAAGAAAAATCCTGGAATGAGTAGGTGTGTCCAAACTTTTAACTGGTACTTGCTTAGTTCATTTGATTAATATTATGTTTTTTCTATTCCAAGAAAAACAAAAAAATCCTGTACAACGTGACGGTCGGCAGTACAGTACTGGGCTATTTAGCTGAAGAATCCCCGTAGGGCACGAGAAAGGATTCGACTGATATGTCTATGTCCTGGGAAATGTTATTGTTACTTACAACCTCATGCTAATCACATTAGCCTACGTTAGCTCAACCTCATGCTAATCACATTAGCCTACGTTAGCTCAACCTCATGCTAATCACATTAGCCTACGTTAGCTCAACCTCATGCTAATCACATTAGCCTACGTTAGCTCAACCTCATGCTAATCACATTAGCCTACGTTAGCTCAACCTCATGCTAATCACATTAGCCTACGTTAGCTCAACCTCATGCTAATCACATTAGCCTACGTTAGCTCAACTGTCCCATGGAAGAGACACCGATCCCGAAGAAGTTTTAACTGACTTGCCAAGTTAAATAAAGGGTACACTAAGAGCAAAACATTTCTGCACCCTCATTTTAACATTTTCCGTTAGATATTCTCAGATATTCTCACAGATCCTAAGGGGCTTTTATATAATTTTTATATAATTATAAGTTAATTTCTTAGTTTAAAAAGTAACAATATTTTTGGGATTTCATTTTCCTTTAACCTAGAGTGAGCGAGACAAAGGCAACTCTTGGTCATGGTGTGAGACATTCTCACTAATTTGTAATTAAAGTCCGTTTGTCATTTAGAATTCATTATTTTTGGAGAAACCTAACTTGATTATTTAGCAGACATCACTTGCTTATATTCAGTCAACACATATCTTAAGAGTATCATGGAATATTTGAACATTTTTGTTTCTCCATGCTTGTCTCCCAGCAGTGCGAAACGGTGCTGAAATAGACGTCCACAGCGGGAAGGCTATGTATTCTGTGCTCACTCGTGGTTATCTCTCTTCGGTTACACATCCTTGGAATAGCAGAACAGCTACGGCACTTGCTGTGCCTGGTGAGCAGATGGTCAAGTTCTGTTGTCAGAAGAGGAATGGAAATGTCAGGGTGAACCGAAGACCTGACGAACCCGCCACATATGTTGATGCTGCCTGTCAGAGGTGGAGTTCCAGAGCTCACAGGTGTGTCTGGCATGGATGTGACAACATCTCGATCCTCGCCCTTTTCAACGCGTGAGTGAGTCAATGATCCCGAGGATTTGTCTGACAAACAAAGAACTTTGCGTCCTGCAGGCCCAGGCATGGATCAAAGCTGACGAGACATTCAATTAACGTCATCTTCACAGACGGACCGTGGACCTTGAGCAATTTGCTCAAAATTGCTACAGAACAAAAGGAAGAAGATCAAGAAGATTAACGAAATATAAAGATGTTGATGAAGAAATGCTGTTTTGAGTTAGAAATGTAACACTTTAGAGTACTTAATCATCAAATACATTACAAGTTGAGGGATTTTCACAGCAGCTATAAAAAGTCTGCTGTCCTGCTAATAGGAATCATTTGCATGATGGGCTATATTCTTTGTTGTAACCACAATGTCACACATAACTTGTATTTACCTTTCCAATTACTTTTAGAGTTTGGGATTTACAAATGTGTGCTTTTAATTATTAGTTACATTGTTTTTAGTTTGAACGTGCAGATTGTTTTTCTTTAAATATCACAGCTGAACATTTTTGACCAGTTGCAATTGTAAGTAGGCCTATTAAAAGCAATCCTACTTCTATTAAAAAAAAAAAAAAAAAAATATGCCATTTAGCAGACGCTTTTATCCAAAGCGACTTACAGTCATGTGTGCATACATTCTACGTATGGGTGGTCCCGGGAATCGAACCCACTACCCTGGCGTTACAAGCGCCGTGCTCTACCAACTGAGCTACAGAAGGACCACATTAGGCTGTTAAGCATCATAGCCTACCTCAACCAGTTAAGTTATTTT
The DNA here is from genome assembly GCF_023373465.1 of Oncorhynchus keta. NCBI lineage: Eukaryota > Metazoa > Chordata > Actinopteri > Salmoniformes > Salmonidae > Oncorhynchus > Oncorhynchus keta. The sequence goes on from NC_068433.1 coordinate 9,369,456, forward strand.
TGTATCGGTCTAGGCTCCGAATAAATAGTTTCCAATGATGCCCTCTTGTTGATTGTAAAGTCAAATTAACATAAATATTATTGCTGAAATGAATTGCTCGACTTGTGTAGGTTTTCTCCATCTGTTGGTGTGCAACACTTGCATTAAAAGTTCTAATAGGTTACAAACTATATTTTCTGCACCAGCCACGGTTTACATCCTGTTGATTGCGCTGCGTTTGTCACCGGTAGTTAAAAAAAAAAATGGAACCTTTATTTAGCTAGTCAGGTCAGGTAAGAACACATTACATTACATTTAAGTCAGTTAGCAGACGCTCTTATCCAGAGCGACTTACGAACACATTCTTATTTTCCCACGAAGGCCTAATGTGGCCAAACCTGGAGGACGATTGGACTATCGTGCCCGATGACACTCCCAATCACGGCCGGATTTGTGAAACAGCCTGAATTCGAACCAGGGACTGTAGTAATGCCTCTTGTACCCAGATGCAATGCCTTAAACCGCTGTGCCACTCTGGAGCCATGACCAATATATATATATATATAAAAGAACATTAACGATGTGTAGGTAGATGTGGAAAGATAGATACAAATTATTTGTTGCAAGTTGGGAGGGTTCAAGTTGGGGGTTTCAAGTTGGGGGGTTCAAGTTGGGTGGGTTCAAGTTGGGAGGGTTCAAGTTGGGAGGGTTCAAGTTGGGAGGGTTCAAGTTGGGGGGTTCAAGTTGGGAGGGTTCAAGTTGGGAGGGTTCAAGTTGGGAGGGTTCAAGTTGGGAGGGTTCAAGTTGGGGGGTTCAAGTTGGGAGGGTTCAAGTTGGGGGTTCAAGTTGGGGGGTTCAAGTTGGGAGGGTTCAAGTTGGGAGGGTTCAAGTTGGGGGGTTCAAGTTGGGAGGGTTCAAGTTGGGGGGTTCAAGTTGGGAGGGTTCAAGTTGGGAGGGTTCAAGTTGGGAGGGTTCAAGTTGGGGCGTTCACACATTTGGCATCTTCTTTCACATCGTCATTTATTTACTTTACGATCAAAACATGGAAACATGAGAGATGCAGAGGGGAAACATTGACTGGACAGGACACCTGATTATACGTATAAAACACAGTCAGACCCTTTCAGACTTTGTTATTCCCAATAGACATTCATGTATTTTCAGAACCAAAGAACTTGCAGTCCAGACTGCTACTGATGTGGGGGGGGTTTCGCCCGCTAATCTCACTTCAACCAGTCACCAAATCCAACAGGCTCAAACCTGTTCACATGTACACCCCTCATTTACGTAGAGCACCATATCTATGTTTATAAGAGTTCAGTGTGTAATACAGCCCTGTATCTCTGTCCCTCCGTCCCAAATTGCACCCTATCCCCTATATAGTGCACTGCTCTTGACCAGAGTCATATTCACCTTGGTCAAAAACAGTGCACTTTAACGGGAATAGGATGCCTGTGTAATGTCTTGAAAAAGTATTTGTCCCCTTTCTGATTTTCTCTATTTTTGCAAAATTGTAATACTGAATGTTATTAGATCTTCAACCAAAACCTAAAATTAGATAAAGTGAACCTGAGATTGGAAAATAACAAACCATATTTATACTTATTTTGTCTATTTAATTAACGAAGTTATGCAACACCCAACTCCTCTGTGTAAAAAGGTAATAGCCCCCTTTACACTCAATAATTGGTTGTTCCAACTTTAGCTCTAATGACTGCAACCAAACACTTCCTGTAGTTGTTGATCAGTCTCTCACATTGCTGTGGAGGAATTTTGTCCATTTCGTCCAAAAAGGGGACTCAAATTAGTCAAAAAGCACCTGGAAGCACCTGGAAGCACCTGGAAACACCTGGATGATCAGCAAGACTCTTGGAAGAATGTTCTATCGACAGATGAGTCAAAAGTATAACATTTTTGGACGACATGAGTCACATTTCGCCTGACAAAAACCAAACACTGCATTCCGCAGTAAAAACCCTATACCAACGGTCAAGCATGGTGGTGGTACAGTAGCATGGTGGTGGTAGTGTGATGGTTTGAGGATGCTTTGCTGCCTTAGAACCTGGACGACTTGCCTTAATAGAAGGAACCATGAATTCTGCTCTGCATCAGAGAAATCTACAGGAGAATGTCAGGCCATCTGTCTGTGAGCTGATGCTGAAACACAGGTTGGTCATGCAGCAAGACATTGATCCAAAACACACTATTAAGTCTACATGAAAATGGCTAAAAAACAACACATTTGTAGTTTTGGAATGACCTAGTAAAAGTCCAGACCTAATAATCCCATTTGAGATGTTGTGGCTGGACTCGAAACGAGCAGTTCATGCTTGAAAACCCACAAATGTTGCTGAGTTAAAGCAGTTCTGCATGGAAGAGTGGGCCACAATTCCTCCACAGTGATGTGAGAGACTGATAAAACTACAGGAAGTGTTTGGTTGGAGTCGTTGCAGCTAAAGGTGGACTGATAAAACTACAGGAAGTGTTTGGTTGGAGTCGTTGCAGCTAAAGGTAGACTGATAAAACTACAGGAAGTGTTTGGTTGGAGTCGTTGCAGCTAAAGGTGGACTGATAAAACTACAGGAAGTGTTTGGTTGGAGTCGTTGCAGCTAAAGGTAGACTGATAAAACTACAGGAAGTGTTTGGTTGGAGTCGTTGCAGCTAAAGGTAGACTGATAAAACTACAGGAAGTGTTTGGTTGGAGTCGTTGCAGCAAAAGGTGGACTGACAAAACTACAGGAAGTGTTTGGTTGGAGTCGTTGCAGCTAAAGGTAGACTGATAAAACTACAGGACGTGTTTGGTTGGAGTCGTTGCAGCTAAAGGTAGACTGATAAAACTACAGGAAGTGTTTGGTTGGAGTCGTTGCAGCAAAAGGTGGACTGACAAAACTACAGGAAGTGTTTGGTTGGAGTCGTTGCAGCTAAAGGTGGACTGATAAAACTACAGGAAGTGTTTGGTTGGAGTCGTTGCAGCTAAAGGTAGACTGATAAAACTACAGGAAGTGTTTGGTTGGAGTCATTGCAGCTAAAGGTGTCACAACCAGTTATTGAGTGAAAGGAGGAAATTACTTTTTCCACACATGAACATTGGGTGTTGCATAACTTTGTTTATGAAATAGATTAAATAAGTATGGAATTGTTGTGTTATTTGTAAACTCAAGTTCACTTTATCTAATATTAGGTTTTGGTTGAAGATCTGATAACACTCAGTATAAAAAATATGCAAAAGTAGAGAAAATTTGAAATTGGGCAAATACGTTTTCACAGCACTGTAGCTGTGTGTGTGTGAGTCCTCCTGTATATTATGCATGTACCAGCGTAGGAAATAAGATCACTACTGCTTCTAAAAAAAGACCATTGCATTTCCATGTTACTGACAGATAGAATGTATGAAGCAGGAGAGCATCCACACGGCCTTTCCACCATCTCTCCCTGGCACTGCTTTAGAATGAAATCATGCTGTATAGGAAGGAGTCACTGCTTTAGAATGAAATCATGCTGTATAGGAGTCACTGCTTTAGAATGAAATCATGCTGTATAGGAGTCACTGCTTTAGAATGAAATCATGCTGTATAGGAGTGACTGCTTTAGAATTAAATCATGCTGTGTAGGATTCACTACTTTCGGTCAGAAATCATGCTGTGTAGAATTGACTACTTTAGTCAGAAATCATGCTGTGTAGAATTCACTGCTTTAGTCAGAAATCATGCTGTGTAGAATTCACTGCTTTAGTCAGAAATCATGCTGTGTAGAATTCACTGCTTTAGTCAGAAATCATGCTGTGTAGAATTCACTGCTTTAGTCAGAAATCATGCTGTGTAGAATTCACTGCTTTAGTCAGAAATCATGCTGTGTTGGATTCACTGCTTTAGTCAGAAATCATGCTGTGTAGAATTCACTGCTTTAGTCAGAAATCATGCTGTGTAGGATTCACTGCTTAATTCATGAGATCCAGGAAGAGAAGAGGAAGGAGGGAAAATGGAGGCAGGCAATCTGAATCTCGTCTCCCTGTTGAGGCGAGCCGAGTCGCCTAGCGAGGTCAGGCAGCTCATATCACTTATGTAGTCCGAGGCATTCAAATCATTTTCAGACCTTGGGAGAGGCTACATGGAGCCAATCTCATGTGATCCCCTGTTGCCCGAGCTGCAAGTTAAATATTTCCAGAGTGGAGGAGATGCTAGACGCTGAGGCCTTGTTACACTTGAGGCAGACTGGGGTTTAAATCCCATATATAAATGCACTGCCGGTCCGGACAAGTCTGTCATGGAGTGTGTGTGTGTGTGTGTGTGTGTGTGTGTGTGTGTGTGTGTGTGTGTGTGTGTGTGTGTGTGTGTGTGTGCGTGCGTGCGTGCGTGCCTGCGTGTGTGCCTGCGTGCGTGCCTGCGTGCGTGCGTGTGTGTATGTGTGTGTGTGTGTGTGCGTGCGTGCGTGCCTGCGTGCTTGTGTGTGTGTGTGTGTGTGTGTCTGTCTTTTTCAGAGAGGAGCTTCAGCAACACTCGGAGGACAATGGAATAAAACAATTTGGAAGTTTATTTATTGCCAAAAATTTAATCTATGCATTTCATAATTTGGCCTTCGGGGTTTTTATAGAAATAAAAAGGAATAAGGCTTTTATACATTTCAAAATGACCTCGGGGGGGGAAAGCACAATGAATATGCAAACAAAAGCATGCTGTGATTGGTTAAAACATTTGAAAAAAAATTGCATGTTGCGCTGACCAACAGAATAACACCAAAATAACAAAATTATTGTCACGCCCTGACCATAGTTTGCTTTGTATGTTTCTATGTTTTGTTTGGTCAGGGTGTGATCTGAGTGGGCATTCTATGTTGGATGTCTAGTTTGTCTGTTTCTGTGTTTGGCCTGATATGGTTCTCAGAGGCAGGTGTTAGTCGTTGTGGGTTGTGGGTGATTGTCTATGTTAGTTGCTTGTGTCAGCACAGTTCTTATAGCTTCATGGTCGTTTTTCGTTTATTGTTTTGTGTAGTTTGTTCAAGTGTTCTCTGTTTATTAAATTCACGATGAGCACATACCACGCTGCATTTTGGTCCTCCGATCCTTCCAACTACTCCTCCTCAGAGGATGAGGACGAAGATCGTGACAATTATAAGCCAGATAAGTTACAAGTATCTGACCAATTGCTTTTAGCGTAGACTGACCAATAGAGCGTGACAACGTGCTGTACTGACCAATAGATTGTGATAACGTGCTGTACTGACCAATAGATTGTGATAACGTGCTGTACTGACCAATAGATTGTGACAACGTGCTGTACTGACCAATATAGCGTGACAACGTGCTGTACTGACCAATAGAGCGTGATAACGTGCTGTACTGACCAATAGAGTGTGATAACGTGCTGTACTGACCAATAGATTGTGACAACGTGCTGTACTGACCAATAGAGCGTGACAACGTGCTGTACTGACCAATAGATTGTGATAACGTGCTGTACTGACCAATAGAGCGTGGCAACGTGCTGTACTGACCAATAGATTGTGATAATGTGCTGTACTGACAAATAGAGCGTGACAACGTGCTGTACTGACCAATAGATTGTGACAACGTGCTGTACTGACCAATAGATTGTGATAACGTGCTGTACTGACCAATAGAGCGTGACAACGTGCTGTACTGACCAATAGATTGTGATAACGTGCTGTACTGACCAATAGATTGTGACAACGTGCTGTACTGACCAATAGATTGTGACAACGTGCTGTACTGACCAATAGATTGTGATAACGTGCTGTACTGACCAATAGAGCGTGACAACGTGCTGTACTGACCAATAGAGTGTGACAACGTGCTGTACTGACCAATAGATTGTGATAACGTGCTGTACTGACCAATAGATTGTGATAACGTGCTGTACTGACCAATAGATTGTGATAACGTGCTGTACTGACCAATAGATTGTGACAACGTGCTGTACTGACCAATAGAGCGTGACAACGTGCTGTACTGACCAATAGATTGTGATAACGTGCTGTACTGACCAATAGAGCGTGACAACGTGCTGTACTGACCAATAGATTGTGACAACGTGCTGTACTGACCAATAGATTGTGATAACGTGCTGTACTGACCAATAGAGCGTGACAACGTGCTGTACTGACCAATAGATTGTGACAACGTGCTGTACTGACCAATAGATTGTGACAACGTGCTGTACTGACCAATAGAGTGTGACAACGTGCTGTACTGACCAACAGATTGTGACAACGTGCTGTACTGACCAATAGAGCGTGACAACGTGCTGTACTGACCAATAGATTGTGACAACGTGCTGTACTGACCAATAGATTGTGATAATGTGCTGTACTGACCAATAGATTGTGATACGTGCTGTACTGACCAATAGAGTGTGATAATGTGCTGTACTGACCAATAGATTGTGATACGTGCTGTACTGACCAATAGATTGTGACAACGTGCTGTACTGACCAATAGAGTGTGACAACGTACTGTACTGACCAATAGATTGTGACAACGTGCTGTACTGACCAATAGATTGTGATACGTGCTTTACTGACCAATAGATTGTGACAACGTGCTGTACTGACCAATAGATTGTGACAACGTGCTGTACTGACCAATAGATTGTGACAACGTGCTGTACTGACCAATAGATTGTGATAACGTGCTGTACTGACCAATAGATTGTGATAACGTGCTGTACTGACCAATAGAGCGTGACAACGTGCTGTACTGACCAATAGATTGTGATACGTGCTGTACTGACCAATAGATTGTGATAATGTGCTGTACTGACCAATAGAGCGTGACAACGTGCTGTACTGACCAATAGATTGTGACAACGTGCTGTACTGACCAATAGATTGTGACAACGTACTGTACTGACCAATAGATTGTGATAACGTGCTGTACTGACCAATAGATTGTGACAACGTGCTGTACTGACCAATAGATTGTGACAACGTGCTGTACTGACCAATAGATTGTGACAACGTGCTGTACTGACCAATAGATTGTGATAACGTGCTGTACTGACCAATAGATTGTGATAACGTGCTGTACTGACCAATAGATTGTGATAACGTGCTGTACTGACCAATAGATTGTGATAACGTGCTGTACTGACCAATAGAGCGTGACAACGTGCTGTACTGACCAATAGATTGTGATACGTGCTGTACTGACCAATAGAGTGTGATAACGTGCTGTACTGACCAATAGATTGTGATACGTGCTGTACTGACCAATAGATTGTGACAACGTGCTGTACTGACCAATAGATTGTGACAACGTGCTTTACTGACCAATAGATTGTGACAACGTGCTGTACTGACCAATAGAGCGTGACAACGTGCTGTACTGACCAATAGATTGTGATACGTGCTGTACTGACCAATAGAGTGTGACAATGTGCTGTACTGACCAATAGATTGTGACAACGTACTGTACTGACCAATAGAGCGTGACAACGTGCTGTACTGACCAATAGATTGTGATACGTGCTGTACTGACCAATAGAGTGTGACAACGTGCTGTACTGACCAATAGATTGTGACAACATACTGTACTGACCAATAGAGCGTGACAACGTGTTGTACTGACCAATAGATTGTGACAACGTGCTGTACTGACCAATAGATTGTGACAACGTACTGTACTGACCAATAGATTGTGACAACGTACTGTACTGACCAATAGAGCGTGACAACGTGCTGTACTGACCAATAGATTGTGACAACGTACTGTACTGACCAATAGAGCGTGACAACGTGCTGTACTGACCAATAGATTGTGACAACATGCTGTACTGACCAATAGATTGTGACAACGTACTGTACTGACCAATAGAGCGTGACAAAGGCGTGTACTGACCAATAGATTGTGACAACGTGCTGTACTGACCAATAGATTGTGACAACGTGCTGTACTGACCAATAGATTGTGACAACGTGCTGTACTGACCAATAGATTGTGACAACGTACTGTACTGACCAATAGATTGTGACAACGTACTGTACTGACCAATAGAGCTTGATAACGTGCTGTACTGACCAATAGATTGTGACAACGTGCTGTACTGACCAATAGATTGTGACAACGTGCTGTACTGACCAATAGAGTGTGACAACGTGCTGTACTGACCAATAGATTGTGATACGTACTGTACTGACCAATAGAGCGTGACAACGTGCTGTACTGACCAATAGATTGTGATAACGTGCTTTACTGACCAATAGATTGTGACAACGTACTGTACTGACCAATAGATTGTGACAACGTGCTGTACTGACCAATAGATTGTGACAACGTGCTGTACTGACCAATAGATTGTGATACGTGCTGTACTGACCAATAGAGCGTGATAACGTGCTGTACTGACCAATAGATTGTGACAACGTGCTGTACTGACCAATAGATTGTGATAACGTGCTGTACTGACCAATAGAGTGTGACAACGTGCTGTACTGACCAATAGAGCGTGATAACGTGCTGTACTGACCAAAAGATTGTGACAACGTGCTGTACTGACCAATAGATTGTGATACGTACTGTACTGACCAATAGAGCGTGACAACGTGCTGTACTGACCAATAGATTGTGATACGTGCTGTACTGACCAATAGAGTGTGACAACGTGCTGTACTGACCAATAGATTGTGACAATGTACTGTACTGACCAATAGAGCGTGACAACGTGCTGTACTGACCAATAGAGCGTGATAACGTGCTGTACTGACCAATAGATTGTGACAACGTGTTGTACTGACCAATAGAGCGTGATAACGTGCTGTACTGACCAATAGATTGTGATACGTGCTGTACTGACCAATAGATTGTGACAACGTGCTGTACTGACCAAAAGATTGTGACAACGTACTGTACTGACCAATAGATTGTGACAACGTGTTGTACTGACCAATAGATTGTGACAACGTGCTGTACTGACCAATAGATTGTAACAACGTGCTGTACTGACCAATAGAGCGTGACAACGTGCTGTACTGACCAATAGATTGTGTACATACTGTATGATGTCAATGATAAAGTCAGTAGAGAATAATAGAACAGAACCCTCAGAATCCTCTTGTCATTTACAATGATAAAGTCAGTAGAGAATAATAGAACAGAACCCTCAGAATCCTCTTGTCATTTACAATGATGAAGTCAGTAGAGAATAATAGAACCGAACCCTCAGAATCCTCCTGTCATTTACAATGATAAAGTCAGTAGAGAATAATAGAACAGAACCCTCAGAATCCTCCTGTCATTTACAATGATAAAGTCAGTAGAGAATAATAGAACAGAACCCTCAGAATCCTCCTGTCATTTACAATGATAAAGTCAGTAGAGAATAATAGAACAGAACCCTCAGAATCCTCTTGTCATTTACAATGATAAAGTCAGTAGAGAATAATAGAACAGAACCCTCAGAATCCTCCTGTCATTTACAATGATAAAGTCAGTAGAGAATAATAGAACAGAACCCTCAGAATCCTCCTGTCATTTACAATGATAAAGTCAGTAGAGAATAATAGAACAGAACCCTCAGAATCCTCCTGTCATTTACAATGATAAAGTCAGTAGAGAATAATAGAACAGAACCCTCAGAATCCTCCTGTCATTTACAATGATAAAGTCAGTAGAGAATAATAGAACAGAACCCTCAGAATCCTCCTGTCATTTACAATGATAAAGTCAGTAGAGAATAATAGAACAGAACCCTCAGAATCCTCCTGTCATTTACAATGATAAAGTCAGTAGAGAATAATAGAACAGAACCCTCAGAATCCTCCTGTCATTTACAATGATAAAGTCAGTAGAGAATAATAGAACAGAACCCTCAGAATCCTCCTGTCATTTACAATGATAAAGTCAGTAGAGAATAATAGAACAGAACCCTCAGAATCCTCCTGTCATTTACAATGATAAAGTCAGTAGAGAATAATAGAACAGAACCCTCAGAATCCTCCTGTCATTTACAATGATAAAGTCAGTAGAGAATAATAGAACAGAACCCTCAGAATCCTCTTGTCATTTACAATGATAAAGTCAGTAGAGAATAATAGAACAGAACCCTCAGAATCCTCCTGTCATTTACAATGATAAAGTCAGTAGAGAATAATAGAACAGAACCCTCAGAATCCTCCTGTCATTTACAATGATAAAGTCAGTAGAGAATAATAGAACAGAACCCTCAGAATCCTCCTGTCATTTACAATGATAAAGTCAGTAGAGAATAATAGAACAGAACCCTCAGAATCCTCTTGTCATTTACAATGATAAAGTCAGTAGAGAATAATAGAACAGAACCCTCAGAATCCTCCTGTCATTTACAATGATAATCCAAAATATAATGTAACTTTCTAGAGGAAACACTTACTAATGAATTCCTCATTCATAACGTTAGGATAAAGACTTCTAGTAATGTACTATAAAATGCTGCTCTACGCTTTCTAGAATGATTAATGTCACGTCTGTGTCGGACAGAGCGAGGTTGATACCAGGGTGGTGAGTCATACCGTGAAAGTACACATCTCAGCATTACCTCTCGTCCGTGTAATCATGTTGGCATGTGTAGCACATGAGGATGTGTGAAACTTACTGCTCAGCCTGGAGTGTTGGCACTTGGGCTGACGAATTGTTAACTTTTCTAGTGGTAAGATGCTTAGGGTGGTAAGATGCTTAGGGTGGTAAGATGTTTAGGGTGGTAAGATGCTTGGGGTGGTAAGATGCTTAGGGTGGTAAGATGCGCAATGGGTGATGGACAAAAAAATGTTTGCATAACGTACAACATATCATATCAAAATAAAATGCTCTTATTATCCACATTCTGATTGGGACAGGCGTAGGCAATGAAAATACACATTGTGATCTGATTGTGATCAGATCATTCTTCCCACATCCAGAGGTAGTCAGACACACAATGTGTCTGGATATCTTACAAGTGTAGACAGATCTGAACATTTCGTCATTTTTCATCATTATGTGTCTTCTAATTTTTTTTTCAACAAACACATATTTTGAATGAATAACTATGGAATAATTAGCATAAAGGAAGGGACCAGGAAAACTGGTTACGATGCGAACCCGGTGGACAGATAACAGATGCATTTTAAAACCTTGCCAAGACACATTTCTGGAAATGTAGGCAAGATTAGAATATGGACAAGATCAGAACAAAGGACCCATTTTAGCACCAGGTGTAGTAAGACCAATATTCCTCATGACGGTGGTTAACCTTTTTGCATGGACCACATACTTACAGCCAGTAATCAGGCACCGCATGTCTAGCACAGCAAGATCTCAAGGTTGTACCAATTTGTCTTTAATTTGTCCAATAGGGTTAAAAGATTAAGTTTAGGCATTCATTACAACACAAGCGTCTGATCCAGAGTGAAGAGATGATGCCTATCCACCACGGCTGTCAGCAACACAAGCGTCTGATCCAGAGTGAAGAGATGATGCCTATCCACCACGGCTGTCAGCAACACATTAGCAAAAGACAAGCCGACGTGATGGTAACAGAATTCTCTGTTGCCCCTAGTGGCCAGTTTTGAAGGCATTTTCCCAAAGTCCTCAGGACATGGACAGACGTCCACTTTCAAAGTCAATCTTGAGCAATCTGGCTAGTCTAGCATTCACCTCGGCCGTGGGCGTCATCCTGGTGAAAACTCCAATTGTGATTTGGCCCCATTCTTCACCATATGTGATTTAGTGGACAACCAGGTGCTCCTCTTTACCTGTCTGTCTCTATGGCACACTGTGGGCTATTTGTTCATAACAGCATGGACAAAGAGGCTTCATCTCCTGGGGTTGAAATTGCTCTGGGCCTGGGATGGAGGTGGTTGTGATCGCCTGCCTAATGGGGCCTGTATCCCTCCCTCCTCCCCTGTAATGACAACTCCCTCCCTCCTCCCTTGTAATGAGATCTCCCCCCTCCTCCCCTGTAATGAGATCTCCCTCCCTCCCTCCTCCCCTGTAATGAGATCTCTCTCCCTCCCTCCTCCCCTGTAATGAGATCTCCCTCCCTCCCTCCTCCCCTGTAATGAGATCTCCCTCCCTCCCTCCTCCCCTGTAATGAGATCCCCCTCCTCCCCTGTAATGAGATCTCCCTCCCTCCTCCCCTATAATGACAGCTCCCTCCCTCCCTCCCTCCCTCCTTCCCTGTAATGAGATCTCCCTCCCTCCTCCCCTATAATGACAGCTCCCTCCCTCCCTCCCTCCTTCCCTGTAATGAGATCTCCCTCTCTCACTCCTCCCCTGTAATGAGATCTCCCTCCCTCCTCCCCTGTAATGAGATCTCCCTCTCTCACTCCTCCCCTGTAATGACAGCTCCTCCCTCCTCCCCTGTAATGACAGCTCCCTCCCCCTCCTCCCCTGTAATGAGATCTCCCTCCCTCCTCCCCTGTAATGACAATTCCCTCCCTCCTTCCCTGTAATGAGATCTCCCTCCCTCCCTCCTCCCCTGTAATGACAACTCCCTCCCTCCTCCCCTGTAATGACAGCTCCCTCCCTCCCTCCCTCCCTCCCTCCCTCCCTCCCTCCCTCCCTCCCTCCCTCCCTCCCTCCCTCCCTCCCTCCCTCCCTCCCTCCCTCCCTCCCTCCCTCCCTACCTCCCTCCCTCCCTCCCTCCTCCCCTGTAATGAGATCTCCCTCCCTCCTCCCCTGTAATGACAACTCCCTCCCTCCTCCCCTGTAATGAGATATCCCTCCCTCCTCCCCTGTACTGAGATCTCCATCCTCCCCTGTAATGACAACTCCCTCCCTCCTCCCCTGTAATGACAGGCCTCCCTCCCTCCCTCCCTCCCTCCCTCCCTCCCTCCCTCCCTCCCTCCCTCCCTCCCTCCCTCCCTCCCTCCCTCCCTCCCTCCCCTGTAATGAGATCTCCCTCCCTCCTCCCCTGTAATGATATATCCCTCCCTCCTCCCATGTAATGAGATCTCACTCCCCCCTGTAATGATATATCCCTCCCTCCTCCCCTGTAATGATATATCCCTCCCTCCTCCCCTGTACTGAGATCTCCCTCCCTCCTCCCCTGTAATGACAACTCCCTCCCTCCTCCCCTGTAATGAGATCTCCCTCCCTCCTCCCCTGTACTGAGATCTCCATCCTCCCCTGTAATGACAACTCCGTCCCTCTTCCCCTGTACTGAGATCTCCCTCCCTCTTCCCCTGTACTGAGATCTCCCTCCCTCCTCCCCTGTAATGAGATCTCCCTCCCTCCTCCCCTGTACTGAGATCTCCATCCTCCCCTGTAATGACAACTCCGTCCCTCTTCCCCTGTACTGAGATCTCCCTCCCTCTTCCCCTGTACTGAGATCTCCCTCCCTCCTCCCCTGTAATGAGATCTCCCTCCCTCCTCCCCTGTACTGAGATCTCCCTCCCACAATCCCTCTTTCCACCATGGTGGCTGATTGAGCTAACGGATGGGACAGTGGGAGAGATGTCATCAGTGATCATGTGATCAGGTCAACTTCATCCCGGACTGTCATCTCTCGTACCTGACCTCTGCCCTTTACGCCACTCCATTTTGCCACCGAGAGCTGTCCCAAATCTGGTAGGATTAGGTGCCAAATTATCGATGGGTGGGATTGGCCTTTTCATTAGATTAAAAAGCGTGTGTCAGGAATGCACAACACACGCACACAGACGTACGCACACACACGCACACACACGCACACAGACATATGCACACACACACACACATGCACACACGCACACATGCATACGTACG
>NC_068433.1:9388148-9398148 GCF_023373465.1 Oncorhynchus keta
GTGGTGATGGGGTAACAGGACACTAGTATAGTGGTGGCGATGGGGTAACAGGACACTAGTATAGTGGTAGTGATGGGGTAACAGGACACTAGTATCGTGGTGGTGATGGGGTAACAGGACACTAGTATAGTGGTAGTGATGAGGTAACAGGACACTAGTATAGTGGTGGTGATGAGGTAACAGGACACTAGTATGGTGGTGGTGATGGGGTAACAGGACACTAGTATAGTGGTGGTGATGAGGTAACAGGACACTTGTATAGTGGTGGTGATGGGGTAACAGGACACTAGTATAGTGGTAGTGATGAGGTAACAGGACACTAGTATGGTGGTGGTGATGGGGTAACAGGACACTAGTATAGTGGTGGTGATGAGGTAACAGGACACTTGTATAGTGGTAGTGATGGGGTATCAGGACACTAGTATAGTGGTGGTGATGGGGTAACAGGACACTAGTATAGTGGTAGTGATGAGGTAACAGGACACTAGTATAGTGGTAGTGATGAGGTAACAGGACACTAGTATGGTGGTGGTGATGGGGTAACAGGACACTAGTATAGTGGTAGTGATGAGGTAACAGGACACTAGTATAGTGGTGGTGATGAGATAACAGGACACTAGTATCGTGGTGGTGATGGGGTAACAGGACACTTGTATAGTGGTAGTGATGAGGTAACAGGACACTAGTATAGTGGTGGTGATGGGGTAACAGGACACTAGTATAGTGGTGGTGATGGGGTATCAGGACACTAGTATAGTGGTGGTGATGGGGTAACAGGACACTAGTATAGTGGTGGTGATGGTGTAACAGGACACTAGTATGGTGGTGGTGATGGGGTATCAGGACACTAGTATAGTTGTAGTGATGAGGTAACAGGACACTAGTATAGTGGTAGTGATGGGGTAACAGGACACTAGTATAGTGGTGGTGATGGTGTAACAGGACACTAGTATAGTGGTGGTGATGGGGTAACAGGACAATAGTATAGTGGTGGTGATGAGGTAACAGGACACTAGTATAGTGGTAGTGATGAGGTAACAGGACAATAGTATAGTGGTGGTGATGAGGTAACAGGACACTAGTAGAGTGGTGGTGATGAGGTAACAGGACACTAGTAGAGTGGTGGTGATGAGGTAACAGGACACTAGTAGAGTGGTAGTGATGAGGTAACAGGACACTAGTATAGTGGTGGTGATGAGGTAACAGGACACTAGTAGAGTGGTGGTCAGGTACAGTGTGTGTTGCAAGAAGCAGTGGTAGTGATGAGGTAACAGGACACTAGTATAGTGGTGGTGATGAGGTAACAGGACACTAGTATAGTGGTGGTGATGGGGTAACAGGACACTAGTATATTGGTGGTCAGGTACAGTGTGTGTTGCAAGAAGCAGTGGTAGTGATGAGGTAACAGGACACTAGTATAGTGGTGGTGATGGTGTAACAGGACACTAGTAGAGTGGTGGTCAGGTACAGTGTGGTGTTTTGGGGAAGAAAGAAACACATTGATCATATAAATGTCAATATCTGATTAATGGCTTGTGTGAAAACATTGCGATGGGGGAAAATCGCCACAGTACATATCGGGATATTATTTTTGCTGATATATCATGTAGTTGTGACACAATCAATATATCATTTTAGTGCTAGTTAGCTGTACCTGCCCCAAAACGCCACACCTAGTGTTTCTCCATCTAGGGAGCCAAATTGTTTTCAGAACTTTCATTTCCATGACTGATCAAATTTGTTTTCTCATGGCTCTCTCTCTCTCTGTCTCTCTGTCTCTCTGTCTCTCTCTCTCTCTCTCTCTCTCTCTCTCTCTCTCTCTCTCTCTCTCTCTCTCTCTCTCTCTCTCTCTCTCTCTCTCTCTCTCGTCCCTCTGCAGCAGACATACTGTGAACAATATGTTTGGAACATCGAATCGCAATAAAGTCACAGTGTCGAATCGCAAACCGAATAGAATGAGAGAGTAGTGAGAATCGCAAACCGAATAGAATGAGAGAGTAGTGAGAATCGCAAACCGAATAGAATGAGAGAGTAGTGAGAATCGCAAACCGAATAGAATGAGAGAGTAGTGAGAATCGCAAAACGAATAGAATGAGAGAGTAGTGAGAATCGCAAACCGAATAGAATGAGAGAGTAGTGAGAATCGCAAAACGAATAGAATGAGAGAGTAGTGAGAATCGCAAACCGAATAGAATGAGAGAGTAGTGAGAATCGCAAACCGAATAGAATGAGAGAGTAGTGAGAATCGCAAACCGAATAGAATGAGAGAGTAGTGAGAATCGCAAACCGAATAGAATGAGAGAGTAGTGAGAATCGCAAACCGAATAGAATGAGAGAGTAGTGAGAATCGCAAACCGAATAGAATGAGAGAGTAGTGAGAATCGCAAACCGAATAGAATGAGAGAGTAGTGAGAATCGCAAACCGAATAGAATGAGAGAGTAGTGAGAATCGCAAACCGAATAGAATGAGAGAGTAGTGAGAATCGCAAACCGAATAGAATGAGAGAGTAGTGAGAATCGCAAACCGAATAGAATGAGAGAGTAGTGAGAATCACAAACCGAATAGAATGAGAGAGTAGTGAGAATCGCGAAACCTATCGTATCAACTTTGTGTATCGTGATAATATCGTATTGTGAGGTCACTGGCAATATCCAGCCGCATACAACTAACTCAAATCAATAAAGGAGTTAGGACAATATAGTTTTACCATGTTATATTTTAATTTCTGCAGAGACAAAAATTACAAGCAATTTATTTACAGAAACCTGTACAAAAGCAAATTAAATGATGTAAAATATTTCATAAATAGAAGTTGACTTGCGTCCAATACATTTTGCCATGTTCAGCTAAGCTGCGTGCATAGTGACTCATACTTAATTAAACAATGATAAACTGTTTACTCAATTTCTATATCAACATCCAAGTCGCAGGACAAATAGTTTATGGTTAATATCACAAATCTCATCACAGACTGTGAATGCTCAACGACGAATAGGAGAGAGATCTGACTAAACATACACCTCAGGTAGCAAAAATATCATACATTTGATGCCGTTTTTCTTCTAAAAACCAAACTCGACCGTCATCTGTGGATTACCAGGTCAAGGAAGGACCCATTTGATATTGTCCCTGTTTCTTTTCTATCAGATAATATTGTACATTTAGAAGTAAGCACAAGTAGCCTATTGAATGTTTGAGTAAAGAATTGCATTTTTTGACAATCAAAAAAGCTTATTATAACACTATATAGAAATTTCTCAGTCTTTCTAGAAACACAGTCATGCAATTTCCTTTATGTTCACTGAAGGTATAACACAACGAGAACCAACTATACAACTTCTTTCTTGTTTCCAGCGTTGTAACGCATCATGCTTTGTAAAAATGAGTGTATGTGTTTTAGTTTTTGTTTGTAATGCATGTGTTGTAAATGTGTTTTAGGGGTTGCTTTACGTCCTGAGGTGTGCATTCTGTCAGCATCTCGACCTTGCAGCATTTTTTAAAACATTTTTTTTTTTTTTTTACTCCTCACTTTTCCAACCTCTGCATTTTAGCATTTATCGGCTTCCTCGCATCCTGAACTGTCAAATGTCTCCAAGCGTTTCTTCTACTACACTCAATGTGTTCAATCCAGGAGAGTTGTTTCATGCACATAAGGTTGTCGCACTGAATATGTACATCAGCAGAACACTGTAGCAATAGGATAATCATTTTTTCCATTACGTGATCATTATTACTAGTATTAAGCAGTACAAAAAGTAGTAATTTGGTTATGAAAGTACACTATGCTAGGAATGGATATTAATACCTTGCACATTCCACGTTGAGACCCATCCAATTGCCACTCCACATCATTGTACCACACTGTGTCAACAGGCTTACAAACATTTGACTGGTCACATCCCGAGAAGACAGAAAGTAACTGGATCGTTCCTCGATCGTACAAGTTCCTCAGGAGGTATTTAAAATTGGACTATAATATCATCCCCACTACTTTTAGAAAGCATGTCAGCATAATTGGTTTTGTACCATTCCAAACCAACATTGAATCATACCAATCGGTATAAAAAGGCACAATTGCATATTTTGCATTCACTCTACAGTTTTTTTTTTTTTTTTTTTTTTTTTTTTTTTTTTACAGAAGCACTCTAAATATACAAAGTTGCACCAGAAAATATAAGAGAAAAAAAAATGAATAAAATACATAACGATGATCATTTCCAATATTCTGATTGTTATTGTTTATCAAATACAAAAAAAAAGAGGGAGAAATGAAACCGAAATGCCGGTAGAAAGTTGTGAATCGTCTCACTGTATTATGTACGTCAGACTTTTCCAGGTGAGGACAGGATAGTGTAGGACTACTTCAACTGAATCTCTGTTTTTACTTTAGGGTTTACTGTAGGGTTTACTGTAGGGTTTACTGTAGGGTTTACTGTAGGGTTTACTGTTCAATGGAATTGGGGAACGCTGTGAAAATGTGTCTGAAAGGAAAGAAAACAAAACCAACAATCAACAAAATAGGATGGAACATGAACGAAATATGCTAAATCAACATACATTTCTTCCTCTTCAAATCGATATACTTATTAATCGAAATACATGGCTAATGTCTGTTAGGTAAAACCAAAGCAGGCAACAAGATGGACCTCCATGTTCACCGGTTAAGGATTTTTTTTTGTACATTTTTCTTTGACATTTAATTCTCCTCATTAAGTGAAGTAAATTCCTTTTAAACATGCAGTAAAAAGTACATATTTATGTATACAGTTTATAAGCATAGGAGCGCTTCTTCGAACGACAAGTAGTACTTACAGACTACAGATTGGTGGACTGCCAAATAGCAGTTGTTTTGAACCAAAGGGTTAGCTAACATATACAAAGGTTTCCATTGCATCTGATATTCATTTTTCTCAGTTATGGCGGCAAGACCTTGTGCCTACTTACAGTACCGGCAGAAAAACACAACTTGCGATGGGTAAGGAGGCACAATATCTTCATATTATGTGTGTGTGTGTGTGTGTGTGTGTGCATATGGTTGTGTCAGTCCAAACTACAACAGATATTCTCCTTCATGTTGTGCCCTTGTTCAATTCAACCCATACTCTCACTATACATTTACAAGTGTGTATTTAAAGCAACATAACTACCGAAAGCTATTTCTATGTGGTATTGTAGTTACTCTCTGATAAATGATGAATCCATATGCCAGTTTGTACTCCCTACGTTTTGGTTTCTCATTCATACTAACTTGTAAGGTACAATGTTAAACCATTGTATTTTCACACCCCTTTTTTCTGACTGTACATCAGCAGGAATTTCTGATTGTACTTCATTGAGCAGATTCTTACATTCTTGCTCAAAAAGATGTCTGTCTGTGTCAATATGAAATATCTACTTCCGCCATTAGTGACATCTCCATTTATGGGAAGGTGGACATGGACTTAGAGTGTATGTCTATGCTTACTATTATGCGATAGATAGATAGTGTGTTCGTGTCAGGGGTTATGTACCTTATGTACTGTTCAATCTAGCACACACGCTAACACAAAATAAATGTCACGGCAAAACCTCACCACATCACTGTTCTGGTTCAGCTCAACCTACCCTGTCATGTTCACTCTGACATACCCAGCTCTTCTCCTCAACTAACTGACCTAAAGTGTAACCATGACATGTTAGCTGTGTGTGTTGATTTGTGTCTGCTTGTCTGTGTGGGCAAGAGAATAACCATAATCAGCTTTATAACTTTCATCTGAATAGGAATCAATATTTTCCGGGGGTGATACAGTATGCACAACAGTGTACACATATTACGCAATTCAAGCAAAGAACGACAACCAATTCAGATTGTCTCTAGATAGAAAATTACATCTGGAAGGGCGGTTTAGTCTTCAACTCTCGGGCCATCCAAAGACAGAGAAAGAGAGGCAGAGTAAGGTAGAGGTTAAAGGTTAAAGGTCAAAGGGTCTGAATCGATGTATATGTACAACGTACACTTGTGTTGGTGTCTATGAGAGAGACAAAGTGAGCACACTCGTACATAAGCATTACTTGGACATCAGTTCATCGTACATTGTGTGTTTCATGGACTCCCATGGCTAGGACATTGTGTGTTTCATGGACTCCCATGGCTAGGACATTGTGTGTTTCATGGACTCCCATTGGCTAGGACATTGTGTGTTTCATGGACTCCCATGGCTAGGACATTGTGTGTTTCATGGACTCCAATGGCTAGGACATTGTGTGTTTCATGGACTCCCATGGCTAGGACATTGTGTGTTTCATGGACTCCCATGGCTAGGACATTGTGTGTTTCATGGACTCCCATGGCTAGGACATTGTGTGTTTCATGGACTCCCATGGCTAGGACATTGTGTGTTTCATGGACTCCCATGGCTAGGACATTGTGTGTTTCATGGACTCCTATGGCTAGGACATTGTGTGTTTCATGGACTCCCATGGCTAGGACATTGTGTGTTTCATGGACTCCTATGGCTAGGACATTGTGTGTTTCATGGACTCCTATGGCTAGGACATTGTGTGTTTCATGGACTCCTATGGCTAGGACATTGTGTGTTTCATGGACTCCCATGGCTAGGACATTGTGTGTTTCATGGACTCCTATGGCTAGGACATTGCCAACCGTATTGACTCCTCCATTTGTCAATGATATTCTGCCACGAATGAGGCAATACGCACCATCTTATCCACAGGACAGAAAGTTAAAGCTTAGTCTTTCCCAAATGTTATGATCTATGATGCCATGCTAGTAGCTTCCACAGTCTGTTGTTGTTTGGTTGTGTTTTGGAGGAACGCAACTTAATATCATAAGCTGTGGAAATTACGGGATCAAGAGTGGGTAGCACAGGGGGGTCACGACACGTGACATGTGTTATGTGACACATTATTGAATGTATATGACATTTGCATCAGGGTGGATGTGCCACTAAGTCCCCAAAAGGCATGACATCGGTCCTCTGTCACACGTTTCATGGTCACACTCAAGTTCTAAAAAAAGATGGGGGGGTCCTCTTTTTGTACAGTACAGTCTTTGGGAGGTGGGGTCAGGGAGAGATAATGCATGCATGTTTTATGGAAATGAGTTGGTAATTGTACAGTGGTGATCATCAGGCAGCAGTAATGTTCCCATTGGCCCGACTCGCCGGCCGGCAGCAGTTATCCAATGTCTCGCTTCAAGTCCCACCAATAGCCCCATCCTCCTCTTCCTCTTGCAAGATAAGGTCAGAATCTGAATTGCAAAAAGGGATTATTTTTGTATCCCACGTTGATTTTAGCATTGTTTCACGTTGTTGTTTTTGATGGTTGTGGTTGTCTTGGAGAAGGGTTATCCTTGGACCTTTCCTGCTCAGTTTTAAGGTCGGTCTGGTACAGTAAAAAGTGTCTTCAGTTGTTGTCGTCGTATAGGTTGCCTACTATAGTTGTTGTTGTTTGTTGTTGGAACCATGCGTACCGTGGCGCTAGCTCCACCGCCCCCCTCACAGGTAGACCTCCCGGCGGGTGAGCGTGCCACAGGATGAGGGTTTGTATTCCCCGGTGGGGGCCAGGGGGATCTCCTCGATGGGGTGACCCACCACCACCCCCTCCTCGACCCCCGGCGGGCTGAAGCTGGGCGAGCCGAAAGCTTCGTAGGAGGACGAGGAGGAGGCCATCTTCTTATTGAGCAAGTTGCGGTTGCGGTCGTTGCCCAGCATCACGTGAGAGGAGGGGTCTCCGTTGGCCATGGCGACCAGGGCTTCCTGGCTGCCAGGATGCTGCTGTTGTTGCTGCTCGGGAGGGTTGCTGCCGCTACCGCCACTGGTCATGAAGGTGGAAAGCTTTGGTTGTTGGGTGGTGGTCGTCTTGGGCCGTCGCTCGGGCGACGTGCGCACAGGCATCCAGCAGGAGTCCGAGTGGCCGTACTCGTCGCATTCCCGGGTGCACTTGCCTGTCATGGCTACGTCAGGCAAGGTCCGGGTGTCTGGAGGGAAGAGAAGGAAAATAGAGAAGGTTCGTTAGTGAAACTGTTCTGTTTCCCCAAAGTGGGACTAATATATAATTAATAGAAAAGCTGAGTCTTTCACACTGACAATTCCTGCCACTTTGTTGAGGGTTGTGGTCGCAAGAAATTTGTTAACAGGAAGTTTATTTTTCTTCCCTTAGCTGCATGAGTCTGTACATTTTCTCATAAACGTTGTTATTATCACATCTCAATGTGTTCTATCATTGGAATTGTATCACTGACAGGTGTATTCAGATTGCATTGCTAAAATTGATTTTGCTGTCATGCAGAACACACACCACATGACCAAAACAAACAAAAAAAGACAACAACAACAACAACAACACCGAACATCGACAACACCTCAAACTGAAACAAAAGGGACATGAACCGTAGCTGAAATAATGTCACACTTTGCAAATTGTGTTGTCAAATGACATGCTATCTACTCTGTATGTGTGAGTAGACTGCTGTGCTGCATGTCAGGATGTGGGAGAGACTGTGATATCAAGCTCTAAATAAGCCAAAGTATTTTCTAGAGACACAACGTAGTCACTGTCTGAACCAAGTAATCTACTCGTCAATCACCTAGTCTCCTCTAAAATCCTCTGCTAAGGACCTTAACCAATTACCAGGCAGATAAAGGAAAGTGAAGATTAACTACAGTGTTATTTGTTTTGAAAGAAGCGTTGTATGCATTAAACCCAACACTAAAAACTAGCACTGCAACGAATGTACAAGACGCACCATCAATAGGGTCACTACTACCGCGACTGCTGCTGCAGCTGGTCACCTGTGGTATTGTTTACTTAGTAAACCAGATCAGACGATCCACAGATAAGATGTATACGATAACTGTGTATCTTATGAGTCGAAACAGATGTACAGCTCAGTTAAAAGCTATAAGTTGAAAGCTAGACGTTCAAAGTTGCCATCGGCATCGTGACATGCACTGAGGTTACCAAACTTTAGGAACACCATCCTAATATTGAGTTGCAACCCATTCTGCCCTCAGAACAGCCTCAATCCGTCGGGGGTATGGACTCTACAAGGTGTCGAAAGCGTTCCACGGGGATGCTGGTCCATGTTGACTTCAATGCTTCCCACAGTTGTGTCAAGTTGGCTGGATGTCCTTTGGGTGGTTGACTATTCTTGACACAAACCTGGCACCTACTACCATACCCCGTTCAAAGGCACATGCATCCTATGTCTTGCCCATTCACCCTCTGAATGGCAGACATACATCATCCACGTCTCAATTGTCTCAAGGCTTAAAAGTCCTTCTTAACCTGTCTCCTCCCCTTCATCTACACTGATTGAAGAGGACTTAACAAGTGACATCAATAAGGGATCTTAACCTTCAACCTGGTCAGTCCATGTCATGACATGAGCAAAATGTTTTATACACTCAGCATAGATGCCATGTTGGATGAGGTCTGCCAATGGCTAGAAAGATGTGATGTATGAGATGAACAAGCAAGGAGAGGTAGAGTGCAGAAAGCATGCTGCCCTGGCTTTAGAAAATGTTAACTACGGCTTACTTTTAATGCTCTTTATCTCCTGTAAAAGAAGAATAGAATAGAATCACTGGTTGTGTTTGGCATTGCAGGTATTTTCAAAATAATATACGGAGTGAGAAATTCTCCACTGTATTGTATAACAAGGTATCAATGAAACGAATGAAAGATATGTGTAGAAACATGTCTAGTTTGGACTGGAGAAAAACATGCTCTAAGACATGACTGGATAGAGATTAGGGTTGCAAAGGAAGGGTCATTTACTGGAAACGTTGAAGTTTACCAGTAAACTACCGGAATTGTTGTTTCTTTCAAGGATTGCAGGTACCTTAGTGGTTCGAGAGTTGGGCCAGTTACAGAAAGGTTGTTGGATCGAATCCCTGAGCTGACAAAGTAAAAAAATCTGTCATTCTGCCCTCGAACAAGGCAGTTAATCCACTGTTCCTCAGAAGGCTGTCATTATAAATAAGAATTTGTCATTAA
>NC_068433.1:9410648-9420648 GCF_023373465.1 Oncorhynchus keta
TCGCCTCTCCTGAGCCCGTTAGGGAGTTGAAGCGATCGTAACTACCAACTGGATATCACAACATTGGGGAGAATAAAAATATCTCCCTAGCTCATACATTGACACTGGATCCCACAAAGCTATTAGCTACTGATTGGATTCCAAGATGGCCACCAGCTGCATGACCCTGATTGTATACACATTTTGAATCCCAATATTAAATCCAAAATGGAAAATATATTGTGAGTTCTGAATATTATAAAATGACAACTGAGGCATTCTGCAACCCTATAATCACTCTATGTGAGCTACTTATAGCTCATGTATTTCTCATTTCCATTGTCTCTTAGATCATGTCTTAGGCCTATACATGGAAACAATAGACTAGCTCAAGCAATGCTTTAGTCAGGCCTATATGGCTCGATTTTATTTTTCCTCTTTCAGCACGTTACCATTACAGTATCTGGTATAATGAGTGTACTGACAGACTACTCCAGACGTGATTCATTGAAGAGAGATTAACTAGCATAATTTCATTCTAGTGACAATCTCACAGCCAATTACCAAATATGGCTGTCTCTACTTCTCAGGAAACTCTCTCTCTCTCTCTCTCTCGTTCTCTACCTAATCAGTAAGCTAGGCAGGTTGGAAACAAGACCCTATAAATTCAGCGTTGACCCTCCTCCTCATGCTCCTCCATTCGTTTCTCGTCTCACAGCCAAAAGCCCAGGACACACACACACACACACACACACACACACACACACACACACACACACACACACACACACACACACACACACACACACACACACACACACACACACACACACACACACACACACAAACACACACTTGACAAGAATGAAGCATGTGTGCGCACCTACACACACATCATTAAAATGATGCCATAAACTAACTAAGCACATCATTAGGATTAGTAGCTAAATAATATCCTACGCCACAGATGGATATATTGATCAGGCCTATACCTGCCACAGATGGATATATTGATCAGGCCTATACCTGCCACAGATGGATATATTGATCAGGCCTATACCTGCCACAGATGGATATATTGATCAGGCCTATACCTGCCACAGATGGATATATTGATCAGGCCTATACCTGCCACAGTGACAGGAAGCAGGGGAGATCGTTCCCAGTCCTGTCTTTAGAGGCTCTGAGTGAAAGTGTGAGCCGATCCATTAATGCAGCCACAGCAGGATGATGGAGACAGCAGAAAACAGTGACTCATATAGTCTGCTGGATGGAATGATGTAGCTAGCCTAGCTACTAAGCTGCCTCAAATGGAAACCACAATACAGCCACTAGCTCAACACACTACTCTAGAAACCACAATACAGCCACTACCTGAACACACTACTCTAGAAACCACAGCCACTACCTCAACACACTACTCTAGATGGTTCTATACTACCCACGACCTCAACACACTACTCTAGAAACCACAGCCACTACCTCAACACACTACTCTAGATGGTTCTATACTACCCACGACCTCAACACACTACTCTAGAAACCACAGCCACTACCTCAACACACTACTCTACATGGTTCTATACTACCCACTACCTCAACACACTCTAGATGGTGCTATACTACCCACTACCTCAACACACCTAGATGGTTCTATACTACCCACTACCTCAACACACTCTAGATGGTTCTATACTACCCCTACCTCAACACACCTCAACCCACACCTCAACACACTCTAGATGGTTCTATACTACCTCAACACACTACCTAGAAACCACAGCCACTACTACTCTACATGGTTCTATACTACCCACTACCTCAACACACTACTCTAGATGGTTCTATACTACCCACGACCTCAACACACTACTCTAGATGGTTCTATACTACCCACGACCTCAACACACTACTCTAGATGGTTCTATATACCCACTACCTCAACACACTACTCTAGATGGTTCTCAACACACTACTCTAGATGGTTCTATACTACCCACGACCTCAACACACTACTCTAGATGGTTCTATACTACCCACGACCTCAACACACTACTCTAGATGGTTCTATACTACCCACTACCTCAACACACTACTCTACATGGTTCTATACTACCCACTACCTCAACACACTACTCTACATGGTTCTATACTACCCACGACCTCAACACACTACTCTAGATGGTTCTATACTACCCACGACCTCAACACACTACTCTAGATGGTTCTATACTACCCACGACCTCAACACACTACTCTAGATGGTTCTATACTACCCACGACCTCAACACACTACTCTAGATTGTTCTATATTACCCACGACCTCAACACACTACTCTAGATGGTTCTATACTACCCACTACCTCAACACACTACTCTAGATGGTTCTATACTACCTCAACACACTACCTCAACACACTACTCTAGATGGGATGGTTCTATACTACCCACGACCTCAACACACTACTATATAAACCACAGCCACTACCTCAACACACTACTCTAGATGGTTCTATACTACCCACTACCTCAACACACTACTCTAGATGGTTCTATACTACCCACTACCTCAACACACTACTCTAGATGGTTCTATACTACCCACTACCTCAACACACTACTCTAGATGGTTCTATACTACCCACTACCTCAACACACTACTCTAGATGGTTCTATACTACCCACTACCTCAACACACTACTCTAGATGGTTCTATACTACCCACTACCTCAACACACTCTAGATGGTGCTATACTACCCACTACCTCAACACACTACTCTACATGGTTCTATACTACCCACGACCTCAACACACTACTCTAGATGGTTCTATACTACCCACGACCTCAACACACTACTTTATAAACCACAGCCACTACCTCAACACACTACTCTAGATGGTTCTATACTACCCACTACCTCAACACACTACTCTAGATTGTTCTATACTACCCACGACCTCAACACACTACTCTAGATGGTTCTATACTACTCACGACCTCAACACACTACTCTACATGGTGCTATACTACCCACGACCTCAACACACTACTCTAGATTGTTCTATACTACCCACTACCTCAACACACTACTCTAGATTGTTCTATATTACCCACTACCTCAACACACTACTCTAGATGGTTCTATACTACCCACTACCTCAACACACTACTCTAGATGGTTCTATACTACCCACTACCTCAACACACTACTCTAGATGGTTCTATACTACCCACTACCTCAACACACTACTCTAGATTGTTCTATATTACCCACGACCTCAACACACTACTCTAGATGGTTCTATACTACCCACTACCTCAACACACTACTCTAGATTGTTCTATATTACCCACGACCTCAACACACTACTCTAGATGGTTCTATACTACCCACTACCTCAACACACTACTCTAGATGGTTCTATACTACCCACTACCTCAACACACTACTCTAGATGGTTCTATACTACCCACGACCTCACTACTATATAAACCACAGCCTCTAGATGGTTCTATAAACCCACTACCTCAACACACTACCTAGATTGTTCTATATTACACACAACACACTACTCTACATGGTGCTATACTACCCACGACCTCAACACACTACTCTAGATTGTTCTATACTACCCACTCTAGAATGAATATGAAATAAATGAATGAAGCTTAATGTTCCTGCAACACATGTACTCTAAACGTACACAGCATGTCTCTACAAACTATGCAGAATGACACTAGGCCAGTACCATAGCATGGGCTATTTTAAAGTATGATTCAACTCAACATTATCATATGGCTTTTATATTTTGTTTACAATTGATCACATTCTCCTTGTTGTGACGCACAAAATACAACAAAAAAATAAAATAAAAATCAAACGTAGAGATGAAGCGTTCTGGTATGGCGTAGATGCTACCCTGGTGGGAACTGATAAAACAAAGCGAGTTTATTTTTCATCCAAACACTCAGCTCTGCCTTCACCGTCCACAGCAATCCTACATTTACCAGTGCATGCAGTGTTTTATCATGACACAATGCCAGGCATACACAGAAATAAACAAGACAGGCACAGTAGCATCGCAAATACATTTAAATACATCTCAATGGGAAATGGGAGACGGCGGGTGTGCAGGAAAATGGTAGGGCTCGAGCATTTACTGTGAGTCGTGAAATTGTGTTTGTTGCTGTTGTTGTTTGTTAATTCTCTAAATTCTCTTCCTCCAGTCTTTTAGAAGGAAGTCTCATTGCCCATTTCAACTGTCGTTCTTTATCACACACTCCCAGGACCGCCAACACAATGAACTATTTTACACCAAACAAATGCTTATTTGTCAAAATATAATTTCAATGAAATCCCCCCAAACAAACCTGCCTCAGTCTTTCGCTTTGCCTATCTTTTAACCAACTGGAATAAAATAAAATAAAAACATCTACATCGCTGTGCTTGTACAGACCGAGAGAAGAATCTCATTATTTTGCATCACGCAGAAACCAGTTGATTGTGAGGATTCAAAAAGATGTCAAATGCACATTTCCTCGGGACTCTCACAGATGTTCTTCCTTTTCTCAGAAGAGTTCAAATGTGATGGGTACAAAACACTGGTTCATTTCAACCACGTTGTACTACCCAGAGAGGGGTACAAAACACTGGCATTACTAAGTCATGGAATACTGCTTGGCAAAGGCAACACTCACGATAACCTCGGAATTGCATCAGAATTTCATTCTTGTGTTCTGCTTGCTATGCAAATATGCGTGAGTGGCCTACATATTGCAAGTCACATTGCATTTACAGTACAACGGACACACATACTCTATTGTACCAAACGCTATTAATATCTTCTGGTAACAGGCAACAAGAGACCTGCTCCTTCAGGACCAGTACTGTGTCAGTAACTACTACACATAGCAATAAAAAACTACAGGAGGTCAGTCACCTCCTACAGGAGGTCAGTCACCTCCTACAGGAGGTCAGTCAAGTCGCTCAATGAGTCACACTGAAAAACCACTTTGCCACAAGGGTGCTGAGGAGTAAATATATTTTTATAATACATTTTTATAATAATGTATTATTAATGCTCAATCTAATTGGGTGAGCCTGGCAAGGGTCTGGCTCGGGTATGTTTGTGTCCACCCAGGCCGACGCCCCTGGCTATCTGTAGCCTATCTAGCACTGTGCATCATGGCTTAATGCAGGGCCAGCCATGAGGTAGTGAGGTTTAATTAAGTTGACCCTAAGGGGGGGATAGAAAGACAGATCGCAGACACACTAACACCACGAGGCCTTACTGCCCCACTCTGCACCCAAATAGAGCTTAAAGCTCAAATAGAACTGAAACCAAATTATTCAGGTTCATTTTTTCGGGGAGGCATTATGCCCAGAAGTCAGACTGCGCGGGCGGCTATTGCTCTCAACTACAACCTCATCAAAATATGCCTGAACATCGAAAATCTTGACTTGCATTAGGAAATAATTCAGTTTTTGTCAGCTTCTGCAAAAGTACAAAATGCAACTTTTATTTTGTGCACAAAATGTATAGTTAAAGCAGTAAGATTAAGAGACAAAATATTCAGACTCCTTGACTTTTTCCTCATGACGTTACGTTACAGCCTAAAATATTAAATTGTTTTTTTCATCTAACAACATAAAACATTTTTGCAAAAAAACTGAAATATCACATTTACATAAGTATTCAGACACTTTACTCAGTGCTTTGTTGAAGCACCTTTGGCAGCAGTTACAGCCTCAAATCTTCTTGGGTGTGATGGTATACGCTTGGCACAGCTGTATTCAGGAAGAGTCTCCCATTCTTCTCTGCAGATCTTCTCAAGCTCTGTCAAGGTTGGATGGAAAGCATTAATGCACAGCTATTTTCAGGTCTCTCCAGAGATGTTTGATCAAGTTCAAGTCCGGGCTCTGCCTGGGCTACTCAAGGACATTCAGTGACTTGTCCCGAAGCCACTCCTGCGTTGCCTTGGCTGTGTGCTTAGTGTTGTTGTCCTGTTGGAAGGTGAACCTTCACCCCAGTCTGAGGTCCTGAGTTCTCTGGAGCAGATTTTCATCAAGGATCTCTCTGTACTTTGCTCTGTTGATCTTTTCCTCCACCCGGACTAGTCTCCCAGTCCCTGCCGCTGACAACATCCCCACAGCATGATGCTGCCACCACCATGCTTCACCGTAGGGATGCTGCCAGGATTCCTCCAGACGTGACGCTTGGCATTCAGGCCAAAGAGTTCAATCTTGGTTTCATAAGAGCAGAGCATCTTGTTTCTCATGGTCTGGCGGGGTGTCATGTGCCTTTTACTGAGGAGTGGCTTCCGTCTGGCCACTCTACCATAAAGGCCTGATTGGTGGAGTTGTTCAGAGATGGTTGTCCTTCTGGAAGGTTCTCCCATCTCCAAAGAGGAACGGGCAGCCAGCTCTTGGAAGAGTCTTGGTGGTTCCAAACTTCTTCCATTTAAGAATGATGGAGGCCACTGTGTTCTTTGGGACATTCAATGCTGCAGAAATGTTTTGGTAACTTTACCCAGATCTGTACAACGACACAATCCTGTCTCTGAGCTCTACGGACAATTCCTTCGACCTCATGACCTTGTTTTGCTATGTCATGCACTGTCAACTGTGGGACGTTATATAGACAGTTGTGTGTCTTTCCAAATCATGTCCAATCAATTGCATTTACCACAGGTGGACTTCAAATCAAGGTGTAGAAACATCTCAATGGTTATCAATGGAAACAGGATGCACCTGAACTCAATTTCTAGTATCATAGCAACGATATTTCAGTTTAGTTATTTTTTTATATATTTGTAAAAATGTATAAAAACCTGTTTTCGCTTTGTCATTATGGGGTATTGTGTGTAGATTGCTGAGGACGCTATAATTTTTTTTTAAATACATTTTAGAATAAGGCTGTAAAGTAACAAAATGTGGAAAAAGTCAAGGGGACTTAATTATTTTCTGAAGGCGAAGGTATGTCTGGTATTGTTTGCGAGAGTTCAGAAAGATGCAAAAGATGATTAATTCAAGCAATTTGAGGCCAGATCGGCGAAAAATCCTTGTGTTCCAAGAACAGTGATTACCATCGACCAAGACAATGAAAACAGTGAGTACTGTACCATTGATAAACCCTACAATTTACCATGACAACCTAATAGCCTCACCGAACACATAAAAAGCATAATGAACTTCAGCCTTCGCTTTCATTCAAGCGGTAACAATAACTGTGTTTCATGTCTGGAGCCATGAAGTGCTTTGAAAGGCTGGTCATGGCTCACATCAAAACCGTTATCCCAGAAACCCTAGACACACTCCAATTTGCATACCGCACCAACAGATCAAAGGATGATGCAATCTCTATTGCACTCCACACTACCCTTTCCCACCTGGACAAAAGTTACACCTATGTGAGAATGCTATTCATAGACTACAGCTCAGCATTCAACCCCATAGTGCCGTCAAAGCTCATCACTAAGCCAAGGATACTGGGACTGAACACTTCCCTCTGTAACTGGATCCCGGACTTCCTTACGGGCCGCCCCCAGGTGGTAAGAGTAGGTAACAACACATCCGCCACGCTGACCCACAACACGGGAGCCCTTCAGGAGGTCAATCCCCTCCTGAACTCTCTGTTCACTCATGCCATGGCATGACTCTACGACACCTGTTGTAATTCAGCATTTCACTGTAAGGTCTACTACACCTGGTATATTCAGCATTTCACTGTAAGGTCAACTACACCTGTTGTATTCAGCATTTCACTGTGAGGTCTACTACACCTGTTGTATTCAGCATTTCACTGTGAGGTCTACTACACCTGTTGTATTCAGCATTTCACTGTAAGGTCTACTACACCTGTTGTATTCAACATTTCACTGTAAGGTCTACTACACCTGTTGTATTCAGCATATCACTGTAAGGTCTACTACACCTGTTGTATTCAGCATTTCACTGTAAGGTCTACTACACCTGTTGTATTCAGTATTTCACTGTAAGGTCTACTACACCTGTTGTATTCAGCATTTCACTGTGAGGTCTACTACACCTGTTGTATTCAGCATTTCACTGTAAGGTCGACTACACCTGTTGTATTCAGCATTTCACTGTAAGGTCTACTACACCTGTTGTATTCAGCATTTCACTGTAAGGTCGACTACACCTGTTGTATTCAGAATTTCACTGTAAGGTCTACTACACCTGTTGTATTCAGTATTTCACTGTAAGGTTGACTACACCTGTTGTATTCAGTATTTCACTGTAAGGTCTACTACACCTGTTGTATTCAGTATTTCACTGTAAGGTCGACTACACCTGTTGTATTCAGCATTTCACTGTAAGGTCTACTACACCGGTTGTATTCAGCATTTCACTGTAAGGTCTACTACACCTGTTGTATTCAGTATTTCACTGTAAGGTCGACTACACCTGTTATATTCAGCATTTCACTGTAAGGTCGACTACACCTGTTATATTCAGCATTTCACTGTAAGGTCTACTACACCTGTTGTATTCAGCATTTCACTGTAAGGTCTACTACATCTGTTTTATTCAGCATTTCACTGTAAGGTCGACTACACCTGGTATATTCAGCATTTCACTGTAAGGTCTACTACACCTGGTGTATTCAGCATTTCACTGTAAGGTCTACTACACCTGGTGTATTCAGCATTTCACTGTAAGGTCTACTACACCTGTTGTATTCAGCATTTCACTGTAAGGTCGACTACACCTGTTGTATTCAGCATTTCACTGTAAGGTCTACTACACCTGTTGTATTCAGCATTTCACTGTAAGGTCTAAGTTGTATTCAGACTACACCTGTTGTATTCAGCATTTCACTGTAAGGTCTACTACACCTGTTGTATTCAGCATTTCACTGTAAGGTCGACTACACCTGTTGTATTCAGCATTTCACTGTAAGGTCTACTACACCTGGTATATTCAGCATTTCACTGTAAGGTCTACTACACCTGTTGTATTCAGCATTTCACTGTAAGGTCTACTACACCTGTTGTATTCAGCATTTCACTGTAAGGTCTACTACACCTGGTATATTCAGCATTTCACTGTAAGGTCTACTACACCTGGTATATTCAGCATTTCACTGTAAGGTCTACTACACCTGTTGTATTCAGCATTTCACTGTAAGGTCTACTACACCTGTTGTATTCAGCATTTCACTGTAAGGTCTACTACACCTGTTGTATTCAGCATTTCACTGTCAGGTCTACTACACCTGTTGTATTCAGCATTTCACTGTGAGGTCTACTACACCTGTTGTATTCAGCATTTCACTGTAAGGTCGACTACACCTGTTGTATTCAGCATTTCACTGTAAGGTCTACTACACCTGTTGTATTCAGCATTTCACTGTAAGGTCTACTACACCTGTTGTATTCAGCATTTCACTGTAAGGTCTACTACACCTGGTATATTCAGCATTTCACTGTAAGGTCTACTACACCTGGTATATTCAGCATTTCACTGTAAGGTCTACTACACCTGGTATATTTGGCGCACTTTCTGTTCCACTTTTCCTCTGAAGCACCAGAAAGCGAATGCGATTGTTCAGCATGATACCAACATAGATTTGTTCAGCATGATACCAACATAGCTTTGTTCAGCATGATACTGACACTGCTTTGTTCAGCATGATACCAACATAGCTTTGTTCAGCATGATACCAACATAGCTTTGTTCAGCATGATACCAACATAGCTTTGTTCAGCATGATACCAACATAGCTTTGTTC
The DNA here is from genome assembly GCF_023373465.1 of Oncorhynchus keta. Lineage (NCBI taxonomy): Eukaryota > Metazoa > Chordata > Actinopteri > Salmoniformes > Salmonidae > Oncorhynchus > Oncorhynchus keta. The sequence continues at coordinate 9,420,385 of NC_068433.1, forward strand.
AGCATGATACCAACATAGCTTTGTTCAGCATGATACCAACATAGCTTTGTTCAGCATGATACCAACATAGCTTTGTTCAGCATGATACCAACATAGCTTTGTTCAGGATGATACCAACATAGCTTTGTTCAGCATGATACCAACATAGCTTAATTCAATATAACTGCAAGGGCGTTTCTCTGATTACACAATTGAATTAATTTAAATGGAAGGTCCCCGTAAAACCTGTGGTTGCCAGCCAACGAGCAGCGTGTGGGCTCTGGT
>NC_068433.1:9425648-9428148 GCF_023373465.1 Oncorhynchus keta
GGAGAAGGGATATGAGGAGGTGAAGGAGGAGGGGTCAGAGGAGGTGGAGAAGGGATATGAGGAGGTGAAGGAGGAGGGGTCAGAGCAGGTGGAGAAGGGATATGAAGACGTGGAGGAGGAATAATAGGACACACTTGTACCTTAACCTACGGTAGGCATCATACTACACGGAGGTAATTCTATGTTCAGTCCTCTAGGTTAAGAACTGGTGATACGAACACACACACACACAACCTCACACATACCACCATACAAACACAACACCATGTTGACTCATCCCTTAATCCACATCCTGAGTGACTCCATGGTTTTTCTGTTGCTTTCATGTTCATATTCCAACAGCAACGGCAAAGCAAAGAGCACCATTTCTCTAGAATACAACTCTACACAAGTCGCTAATTTTCCCAATTGCTCAGTGCAAGGTCATATGTAAATGTATTCCCTCTCAGCTGCAGAGGCGTTCATATTCAGCCACGTCAACATAATAAATATCGGTAAAAGGCAGATGATGAGTAGAGAACGTCAGGCACTGCCCCGAGCTGACAAGGTAAAAAATCTGTCGTTCTGCCCCTGAGTAAGGCAAGTTAACCCACTGTTCCCAGGGCGCCGAAGACGTGGATGTGGATTAAGGCAGCCCCCCTACACCTCTCTGACTCAGAGAGGTTAAATGAGGAAGACGTGGATGTGGATTAAGGCAGCCCCCTACACCTCTCTGACTCAGAGAGGTTAAATGAGGAAGACGTGGATGTGGATTAAGGCAGCTCCCATGGATGTGGATTACACCTCTCTGACTCTCTGACTCAGAGGGGTTAAATAAATGGATGGAAGAGCCCCCTCACCTCTCTGACTCAGAGGGGGAGGAAGTGGGATTAAGGCAGCCCCTACACCTCTCTGACTCAGAGGGGTTAAATGAGGAAGACGTGGATGTGGATTAAGGCAGCCCCCTACACCTCTCTGACTCAGAGGGGTTAAATGAGGAAGACGTGGATGTGGATTAAGGCAGCCCCCTGCACCTCTCTGACTCAGAGGGGTTAAATGAGGAAGACGTGGATGTGGATTAAGGCAGCCCCCTACACCTCTCTGACTCAGAGGGGTTAAATGAGGAAGACACATTTCAGTTGAAGGCATTCAGTTATACAACAGACTAGGTATCCCCCTTTCCTGTTCCCTTTTCCCTTTCCTGGGCCTGAGCCAATGGCGTACCAGGAAACTCAGCAGCACAAAGGGATGGTCTATTCAACAGGAGGAGCGTAAAGAGACACAACACCGCTCAGCCACCCTTATTAACCCTCCGACTTAGACTCACTGTCGTATTTATCAAGTTCACTGGGCAGAAAGTGATTGTGTAATGTGTTACGGAGGTTTTAGTGTGAGCAGCCAGGGGCCAGGACGTTCAACTGTTTCTTTTTGTTGCAAAGCAACAAATTGCACAACTGTCTCCATCCAATCTTTAACACAGTCATAAAATGGCTTTAAAGATGGAATCCGTAGGGGAACCAAACCCTATTGTCCGCCCAACGGCTGTTATTGTTTCTGTTTTGTGGACGGAGTGGAGGTGAGGAGAGGTGAGAATCAAGGTCAAACAAAATGGCAGTAGGGAGAGAGGGAGGGAGAGAGGGAGGGAGAGAGAGAGGAAGAGAGGGAGAGAGAGAGAGAGAGAGAGAGAGAGAGAGAGAGAGAGAGAGAGAGAGAGAGAGAGAGAGAGAGGGAGAGAGAGAGAGATGATATATGAAATATTTGACAGTGAAATCTTACCAATAGCTCTTTATGGAACGAAGGTTTGGGGGCCACTCAATAAACTGGGGGACAAACATCCATTTGAAGCCCAAATGCAGAATTCTGTTGGAAAATTCTACAAGTCTACACCAACTAATGCATGTAAGGCAGAATGGGGCCGCTTTCCAGTAATAATGAAAATGCAGAGAAGATCAGACATTTTTTGGCTACATATAAATTCAAGTCCAGATTCAAGTCTGCAATTTAAAGCACTTCAAACCCAAGAGCAGAGCCCAGAAACGAGCCCTCTCAGTCAGCTGGTGTTGGACCTCACCAACCAAGCTGAGCTAAGAAAAGAGCCCTCTCAGTCAGCTGGTGTTGGACCTCACCAACCAAGCTGAGCCCAGAAACGAGCCCTCTCAGTCAGCTGGTGTTGGACCTCACCAACCAAGCTGAGCTCAGAAAAGAGCCCTCTCAGTCAGCTGGTGTTGGACCTCACCAACCAAGCTGAGCCCAGAAAAGAGCCCTCTCAGTCAGCTGGTGTTGGACCTCACCAACCAAGCTGAGCCCAGAAAAGAGCCCTCTCAGTCAGCTGGTGTTGGACCTCACCAACCAAGCTGAGCCCAGAAAAGAGCCCTCTCAGTCAGCTGGTGTTGGACCTCACTAACCAAGCTGAGCCCAGAAAAGAGCCCTCTCAGTCAGCTGGTGTTGGACCTCACCAACCAAGCTGAGCCCAGCACTGCTTCATAATACATAATTCCAATAAATAAAATCATGAACCAAT
>NC_068433.1:9433148-9443148 GCF_023373465.1 Oncorhynchus keta
GAGAGAGAGGTTATTAGTAGAGAGAGAGATTATTAGTAGAGAGAGAGAGGTTATTAGTAGAGAGAGAGATTATTAGTAGAGAGAGAGAGGTTATTAGTAGAGAGAGAGATTATTAGTAGAGAGAGAGAGATTATTAGTAGAGAGAGAGATTATTAGTAGAGAGAGAGAGGTTATTAGTAGAGAGAGAGATTATTAGTAGAGAGAGAGAGGTTATTAGTAGAGAGAGAGATTATTAGTAGAGAGAGAGAGGTTATTAGTAGAGAGATAGAGATTATTAGTAGAGAGAGAGATTATTAGTAGAGAGAGAGATTATTAGTAGAGAGAGAGAGGTTATTAGTAGAGAGAGAGATTATTAGTAGAGAGAGAGAGGTTATTAGTAGAGAGAGAGAGATTATTAGTAGAGAGAGAGAGGTTATTAGTAGAGAGAGAGATTATTAGTAGAGAGAGAAAGGTTATTAGTAGAGAGAGAGATTATTAGTAGAGAGAGAGAGGTTATTAGTAGAGAGAGAGATTATTAAGAGTGTTGGTTAAGAGTGTTGGGATGGCAGGTAGCCTAGCAGTTAAGAGTGTTGGGACGGCAGGTAGCCTAGCGGTTAAGAGTGTTGGGACGGCAGGTAGCCTAGCGGTTAAGAGTGTTGGGACGGTAGGTAGCCTAGCGGTTAAGAATGTTGGGACGGCAGGTAGCCTAGCGGTTAAGAGTGTTGGGACGGCAGGTAGCCTAGCGGTTAAGAGTGTTGGGACGGCAGGTAACCTAGCGGTTAAGAGTGTTGGGACGGCAGGTAGCCTAGCGGTTAAGAGTGTTGGGACGGCAGGTAGCCTAGCGGTTAAGAGTGTTGGGACGGTAGGTAGCCTAGCGGTTAAGAGTGTTGGGACGGCAGGTAGCCTAGCGGTTAAGAGTGTTGGACATCCTGTAGGACGGAGTTAGACTGCTTTTAGACTGCTTTTGTCAGGGGGATACATCAGTCTGTATCTGCATGAGCGGACAATATTACTGAGGAGCGTTGAGCCTTATTAAATTCCCAAACATCTCTCTCTCCCTCCATCTCTCTCTCTCTCTCTCTCTCTCTCTCTCTCTCTCTCTCTCTCTCTCTCTCTCTCTCTCTCTCTCTCTCTCTCTCTCTCTCTCTCTCTCTCTTGTTGCAGTGTATGGTGGCACGTAGTCTAGCGGGTGGACCGCTGGGCCAATAACCAGGGAGAGTGCTGAACTATAGTTTCCCCTGTAAGTCGTTCTGGATAAGAGCGTCTGCTAAATGACTAACATGTAAATGTACTGACAGGAAGCCATTACCTGCTGTGTCCTTCAACAGTAGCAGTCTGAACTGGAGGGAAGTGAGGCTTGTATTGCTAGCTTTAGCATAGCGGGAAGGACATGTTCCTATCCCTGGCCTTTCTTTCTGAATAGCACTCACCTAGCATGCATTAATATTAGAGAAAGGGAAAAAGATTCCACGGTGCATTAGCAAAGAGATTTATTGACGGCTTTGCGCCTTGGATGTGGCAGGTGCTCTCAGCTACTTATGAAAAGCCAGACCCCACTGCCGTACGCCTCGACAGATCAGCTGGGGGAAACTCAACGTTCTGTCAAGGTTATTCAATCATTGCTTGAACGTTCTGGGGATCTTCTCCTGTCTTACCGGCGTAGCAGTGAGCTGTCTCCTCGGAAACTCTGACAGCTCGCGGCCAGCGCAGGATGACAGAAGAAGTGATCTCATGTCCACGTTTAACAAACTGGAGGAGGAGGAAAATCACAGTCTTTTAATGGATTCAGCATAATCAGTCAGATAGCCTAAAAACATGTTCATCGTCCAATTGTTTAAGGAAATGACGCCCATGTCTATCTGGCTACACATCGAACATGTTTATATTTATCTATTCTGTCAATATTCAACTTAATTGGTAATGCATACAATTCACTAGGAAACGTAGAAATACAAAAACATGGCTGCCGTGATAAGCTGTGGCTCCCTCTGCCCCGTCTCCCTCTGCCTCGTCTCCCTCTGCCCCGTCTCCCTCTGCCTCGACTCCCTCTGCCTCGTCTCCTCTGCCTCGTCTCCCTCTGCCTCGTCTCCCTCTGCCTCCTCTCCCTCTGCCTCCTCTCCCTCCCTCTGCCTCGTCTCCCTCTGCCTCGTCTCCCTCTGCCTCGTCTCCCTCTGCCTCGTCTCCCTCTGCCCCTCTCCTCTGCCTCGTCTCCCTCTGCCTCGACTCCTCTGCCTCGTCTCCCTCTGCCCCGTCTCCCTCTGCCCCGTCTCCCTCTGCCCCGTCTCCCTCTGCCCGTCTCCCTCTGCCTCGTCTCCCTCTGCCCCGTCTCCCTCTGCCTCGTCTCCCTCTGCCTCGTCTCCCTCTGCCCCGTCTCCCTCTGCCTCGACTCCCTCTGCCTCATCTCCCTCTGCCTCGTCTCCCTCTGCCTCGTCTCCCTCTGCCTCGTCTCCCTCTGCCTCGTCTCCCTCTGCCTCGACTCCCTCTGCCTCGTCTCCCTCTGCCTCGTCTCCCTCTGCCTCGTCTCCCTCTGCCTCGTCTCCCTCTGCCTCCTCTCCCTCTGCCTCGACTCCCTCTGCCTCGTCTCCCTCTGCCTCCTCTCCCTCTGCCTCGACTCCCTCTGCCTCGTCTCCCTCTGCCTCGACTCCCTCTGCCTCGTCTCCCTCTGCCTCGTCTCCCTCTGCCTCGTCTCCCTCTGCCTCCTCTCCCTCTGCCTCGTCTCCCTCTGCCTCGTCTCCCTCTGCCTCGTCTCCCTCTGCCCCGTCTCCCTCTGCCTCGTCTCCCTCTGCCTCGACTCCCTCTGCCTCGTCTCCCTCTGCCCCGTCTCCCTCTGCCCCGTCTCCCTCTGCCTCGTCTCCCTCTGCCTCCTCTCCCTCTGCCTCGACTCCCTCTGCCTCGTCTCCCTCTGCCTCCTCTCCCTCTGCCTCGACTCCCTCTGCCTCGTCTCCCTCTGCCTCGACTCCCTCTGCCTCGTCTCCCTCTGCCTCGTCTCCCTCTGCCTCGTCTCCCTCTACCTCGACTCCCTCTGCCTCGTCTCCCTCTGCCCCGTCTCCCTCTGCCTCGTCTCCCTCTGCCTCGTCTCCCTCTGCCTCGTCTCCCTCTGCCCCGTCTCCCTCTGCCCCGTCTCCCTCTGCCCCGTCTCCCTCTGCCTCGTCTCCCTCTGCCCCGTCTCCCTCTGCCTCGTCTCCCTCTGCCCCGTCTCCCTCTGCCTCGTCTCCCTCTGCCTCGTCTCCCTCTGCCTCGTCTCCCTCTGCCCCGTCTCCCTCTGCCCCGTCTCCCTCTGCCCCGTCTCCCTATGCCTCCTCTCCCTCTGCCTCGTCTCCCTCTGCCTCGTCTCCCTCTGCCTCACTCCCTCTGCCCCGTCTCCTCTGCCTCGTCTCCCTCTGCCTCGTCTCCCTCTGCCTCGACTCCCTCTGCTCCGTCTCCCCTACCCCGTCTCCCTCTGCCCCGTCTCCCTCTGCCCCGTCTCCCTCTGCCCCGTCTCCCTCTGCCCCGTCTCCCTCTGCCTCGTCTCCCTCTGCCCCGTCTCCCTCTGCCTCGTCTCCTCTCTGCCCCGTCTCCCTCTGCCTCGTCTCCCTCTGCCTCGTCTCCCTCTGCCCCGTCTCCCTCTGCCCCGTCTCCCTCTGCCCCGTCTCCCTATGCCTCCTCTCCCTCTGCCTCGTCTCCCTCTGCCTCGTCTCCCTCTGCCTCGACTCCCTCTGCCCCGTCTCCCTCTGCCTCGTCTCCCTCTGCCTCGTCTCCCTCTGCCTCGACTCCCTCTGCCCCGTCTCCCTCTACCCCGTCTCCCTCTGCCCCGTCTCCCTCTGCCTCGTCTCCCTCTGCCTCGTCTCCCTCTGCCCCGTCTCCCTCTGCCCCGTCTCCCTCTGCCTCGTCTCCCTCTGCCTCGTCTCCCTCTGCCTCGTCTCCCTCTGCCCCGTCTCCCTCTGCCTCGTCTCCCTCTGCCTCGTCTCCCTCTGCCTCGTCTCCCTCTGCCTCGTCTCCCTCTGCCCCGTCTCCCTCTGCCTCGTCTCCCTCTGCCTCGTCTCCCTCTGCCTCGTCTCCCTCTGCCTCGTCTCCCTCTGCCTCGTCTCCCTCTGCCCCATGCTGCCAGTGAAGCTCCGGCCCAGCTGAGTTTAATTGAAAGAGATGGCGTCGTAAAACATGCCACGTCATTCCCCTCCGATCCCGATGTATAATAGACGCGTATAAATGCCTGTCGTTCCCCTGGGCCGAATGGGCGCACAAGACACGCCTACCGAACCCTCTATTCATCAGTCATTCTCAAACCGCAGTCATCTTCCTCCTAACCAAGACACTAGAAGAGGCTGTGCACAATGCTTTTCTGATTAATTATTCGATTTTTATGAGCTACAAGTAAGGAACAAGTATGTTTGTTCAAATGATAATGCATACACATTATCTATGGGGTGTACTGTTTATGTTCTATAGCTCTTGCTTACATATAGGCCTTTAAGTCTAGGAGCACTGAGAATCCCAGTGCTCGGCCAACTCCCTATCCAGCCGCTTCACAACCTCTCACCGCAGCTCATACGTTCTCCCAAGGCTCCAGGCACAGCCTTTCTTCTTCTTGCTTTCTCCAACGGAAATGGATCTACGGAACGGCAGATCGGCTCTCAATCGCTGCTCAATGCACTTTAATTGTATTAGAGCCTAAGTACGAGATTAGCGCTTAAATCTGTCCCGGAGAATAGTGATCTGAACACTGCCATAGCGTATTAAATTGATGAGGATCCTAACACAGGGCTGAGAGGAAAAGCTCTGGTAATACAAAATAATGACAGTCGGCTTCCTTTCTCTGGGTTGGGGACTCTCGTAACAGTTTGGGGGAGAGAGAAGAAATCATTGATGTGTTTAAACTATTCATTCCTTCCTCTATGTGGAAATTGAGGATATTGAGGCTGTGGTTCCTAGCGACTTGATTTTGTGTTCCTTCCTTGCCGGAATGGAGTTGATGGAACGGCATCAAACGTGTTTTTACTCTGGTTTTCATGTGTTTGATGCCGTTCCATCAACTCCATTAAACCATTTACACAATAGCCTTATTTTACATAATAGCATTATTTCAGTCATTATTATGAGCCGTCCTCCCCTCAGCAGCCTCCACTGCAATACAGGAAAATCCATATTCAAAGTCAAAACAACTTACCATTCCACAAACATACTGTACATCCACTATACATGGCTGGGACTTAATGCCCGACCTTCAGAATGAGGCCAAAAGAGTAATAAAGACACAAACACCAACTCATACTGTAGATCCACTAAAGAGTAATAAATACACAAACACCAACTCCTACTGTAGATCCACTAAAGAGTAATAAATACACAAACACCAACTCCTACTGTAGATCCACTAAAGAGTAATAAATACACAAACACCAACTCATACTTTAGATCCACTAAAGAGTAATAAATACACAAACACCAACTCATACTGTAGATCAACTAAAGAGTAATAAATACACAAACACCAACTCATACTGTAGATTCACTAAAGAGTAATAAAGACACAAACACCAACTCATACTGTAGATCAACTAAAGAGTAATAAATACACAAACACCAACTCATACTGTAGATCCACTAAAGAGTAATAAATACACAAACACCAACTCATACTGTAGATCCACTAAAGAGTAATAAATACACAAACACCAACTCATACTGTAGATCAACTAAAGAGTAATAAATACACAAACACCAACTCATACTGTAGATCCACTAAAGAGTAATAAATACACAAACACCAACTCATACTGTAGATCCACTAAAGAGTAATAAATACACAAACACCAACTCATACTGTAGATCCACTAAAGAGTAATAAATACACAAACACCAACTCATACTGTAGATCCACTAAAGAGTAATAAATACACAAACACCAACTCCTACTGTAGATCCACTAAAGAGTAATAAATACACAAACACCAACTCATACTTTAGATCCACTAAAGAGTAATAAATACACAAACACCAACTCATACTTTAGATCCACTAAAGAGTAATAAATACACAAACACCAACTCCTACTGTAGATCAACTAAAGAGTAATAAATACACAAACACCAACTCATACTTTAGATCCACTAAAGAGTAATAAATACACAAACACCAACTCCTACTTTAGATCCACTAAAGAGTAATAAATACACAAACACCAACTCCTACTGTAGATCCACTAAAGAGTAATAAATACACAAACACCAACTCCTACTGTAGATCAACTAAAGAGTAATAAAGACACAAACACCAACTCCTACTGTAGATCAACTAAAGAGTAATAAAGACACAAACACCAACTCCTACTGTAGATCCACTAAAGAGTAATAAATACACAAACACCAACTCCTACTGTAGATCACTAAAGAGTAATAAATACACAAACACCAACTCATACTTTAGATCCACTAAAGAGTAATAAATACACAAACACCAACTCATACTTTAGATCCACTAAAGAGTAATAAATACACAAACACCAACTCCTACTGTAGATCAACTAAAGAGTAATAAATACACAAACACCAACTCATACTGTAGATCAACTAAAGAGTAATAAAGACACAAACACCAACTCCTACTGTACGTACGTGCATTTCAAGAAGCGTTAATGACATCACACTTGCTCCGATCCACTTGCTCCGATCCACTTGCTCCGATCCACTTGCTCCCCACCGCGTTCATACCCATCCTGTCTCTCACAAGTAGATCCCTTCCAATTAGTCTTCTTTTGGATTAATCCAGTTCATGAAATACTTCATACCGTATTGCTTTAATATTGCAAAAACATGTTTTTCTATATTTAAATCATAATGCGTTTTGATTCATCCACTGTCTTAACGGTGGAAGATCATTTGATTTGGAGTTTTTGAGAAAAACATTTTTATTTTTTATTTTTTTTTGTAAATGATCGATGAGAAAACAGTGGTCCAGCTCATCGGGTATCTCACCACACCCTCATCTTGAAATATGCAGATCGACGGATTAGTTAAACTTACACTGTAGGACTTCTGGAAGACAACTTTCAAACTCTGCCCAGAACTTTTGGACGTTATAGCACTCCCGGAAGGCATGATTCGTGACTCTGCCGTTGTTCTGTAAAATTGTGAATATTCTCTCTTGTATAATAAATTGTATCCTGAATTATTAGGCGTACATTTTTGTTAACTGTAATTTTGTTAATTGTAATTTTTGTTAACTGTAATTTTGTTAATTGTAATTCCAACACTCCCTCCATCTGCCAGTATTAGCTATGTTTAGGTCTTGGTTCCAATAGTTTATATATATTTTTTAAGAGATGGTCAGTTAGATAGGCTTCCCGCAAGGTTTTGTATATATTACCCATCATATGGGAATCCTTTTCTGACTCAAATATGTTTCCCTCAACATCGATCTGTTGTCCAGAAGACTTAAGATCAATTCTCTGTAACATAAAATGTTTAAGTTGCATGTATTTGAAAATGTCTACATTGGTCAGTCCAAAATAGCTTTTTTAATTCTGTCATGGAAATAATTGTATTTCATATTACCTAGTCAATTATGGCTCTATGCCTTTAGTTTTCCACGTGAGACAAATGATAATTTATAATTGTCTCCTCTGTAGCTGGCCTGTAATGCAGACAAAATACATTGACTGTAGGCACAAGCTATAAATGCCAAGAGGTTGCATTGGTTTAACTGCCGTAGATATGCCAACAATTCGCCTCCAATCTGATCCCGTTCTGATGTTCTATTCGTTCTATCATTCTCCTGTACTTAAGGGACGAGGCTGAGGACACTCCGAGGTAGGTGAGACAGATGACTGTTAGAACTCCCGCATGGATTGAATCATTACAGCCTCCTTCCTCCCTGCTGGATTTGTGTTAGGATCAGCAATATTTCACACTGACAGAAGGACCCAACAGCAGGCGTCCACACACAAGCCCGACTTCCACTTTTTTATTTATTTATTTCTGTTTTCCTTCCATTCTCGTTGCATTCTGGGGTTGACAGATAGTTTGAATTCAAAGCAACTCATGTTTTCCCACCAAAATAAAAGGAAATCAGAAAATATATTAAATGTGAGATGATCTGATCGTATGACTAGAAATCTCCACAGCTGAACTCTGGATAAAAATAATACATAATTGATTTATTTATGTACAATATTAATCTGCATGCTAGCTGAAGGCGAGAGTCGTTTCTGCTCTGCCGGTGGTAATGGGGCCTTGCATCAGTAAGAGTCTCTGCCAGACGGAAATGTTTAAAATGCCCTGCGAGTCCCTTTACCTCTCTCACTCTCTCTCTCTCTCCCTATCTCTCTCTCTCTCTCTCTCTCTCTCTCTCTCTCTCTCTCTCTCTCTCGCTCTCTCTCTCTCTCTCTCTAGCGCAATCTCTCTCCCTGCCTCCTACTGATGTATGCAGTAGACACAACATTAGAACTCAGGTTCAGTTGATTGACTCCATTTGCAGGAGCCTCTTACCTCTCAACCCCCTACCCATTAAATAATGGCATATTGGGCAACAGATCGCTTGTACCTCCATGCCACAGAAAACAGACAAGCTGACTCCTCTAATCTATCCCATCCGTATTTGATGTATTTTTTTGTGTTCAGGACAGAGCTCCTTTTTTATGGACCCATGAATAGTGCATCAGCACTAACTGCGAGTGCTTCACAAAAGACACGGGAGGCTTGAAAGTCTAAGTTTGACTCGGGGGCGAAGCACTCACTTCAACTCTACGACTTTCACCTTTTCTGCCACGGAAATGAATTGAGGTGGAAGTAACGGGCCCTGTCTTTGTCACAGTAATTCTCAATACAATCAGGCCGTATTAGCTTTGGAATGTAGTGACATGGAATGATGTTTACTGACACAGAGCATGCAAAATCACTTATTGGCCCGAGGGGAGTCCGTAGGCTTTTGTTTTGTGAAAGGCAAAGGACAAGGACAAGACATCTCTCATTGGGTGAGAGACCCCTGATTAAATCTTTCCATTTCTTGAGATTACGGCCGTTTAGATCGTCTATCTCCTCCACTGTTTTTCTCGTTTCCCTTCCACATAAACACGTATGATGCACAACACAACAAGCAAAATACGAATACATGGTTAGTAAATGAACCTAAACCCAACCTAGATTTACTCTCTGCTGTAGAGAGCGATGACTAATACATTTGCAGGGATCAATTAAGCTGATTGTCTAAGGCTCTTTTCTTGGTCAACCCAATCAGGACTTGGCAGGTGGTGACAAGTAGCCCAATGAAGTGAGCACAAGGCTATGCCAATACCCCTGAATAATGGTCCTTGTGGGGAAGGGATTCAGCTCTAAAGCCATACACCGGGGAAACAGCCCATTGACCGTATAAAACCATACATTTTCCCCTCTATCATCACACATCTGTAAAAGACCTTGATGGTTATAGGAATTCTACATAACTGCTGTAGAAATGATATAGGCCTGATATGGGACAGATATAGGACTGATAAAAACTTGATATAGGACTGATGTAGGACTGATTATATATAACTGATATATAACTGATATAGGACTGATATATAACTGATATAGGACTGATATAGTCCTGATATAGGACTGATGTATGACTGATATAGGACTGATATAGTCCTGATATAGGACTGGTATATAACTGATATAGGACTGATATATAACTGATATAGGACTGATATAGTCCTGATATAGGACTGATATATAACTGATATAGGACTGATATATAACTGATATAGGACTGATATAGTCCTGATATAGGACTGATGTAGGACTGATATAGGACTGATGTAGGACTGATATAGACCTGATATATAACTGATATAGGACTGATAAAAACCTGATATAGGACTAATATAGACCTGATATTGAACTGAAATGGGACTGATATAGGACTGATATAGACCTGCTCTAGGACCGTTCCAAGTCAAGAACTCACTGATTTTGTCCTTTTTATCTCTCATTCTGTTCATGCTCTTGGTCGAAGAACCCCCAAAAACAATGCTTCACACCAAGAGAAATGGAAGAGGATATTG
>NC_068433.1:9450648-9455648 GCF_023373465.1 Oncorhynchus keta
AGGAAACATCATTAGATATATTTGGAGATGCTGCTGTAAGCCCCGTTGACCATAATGCTGTGCAGTTACCAGCAAGCCATTGTGGGAGAAAAAGCTATTTGGCACCGTAGGGCTAAATGGGCTCCTGAATCAACATGGATGCTGGGATAGAAGTTAAAGAGCCCTGCACACATTGCTGTGTGATTAAACCTAATGCACACACACACACACACACACACACACACACACACACACACACACACACACACACACACACACACACACACACACACACACACACACACACACACACACACACACACACACACACACACACTTTCAAAGATAGTGATAGAACAGCTAGTTCCCATCTTCTCGCTTAATTCACAAATCAATCTCACAGTCCTTTTCAACTCCTTGGATTGTTATCTAGCCTTTAGCTATTTGGGTTTGTGTTTAGTGTTTTTAGCCTGTTTGGGGAACATCTAGTGTTATTCCTGGATTGGGGATCTGTAAGTGTGAATTCATCTCAACACCACCACCTCCAACAGTATCCTTCAGCTAACAATAATGACACCAATCATAACACTAATGATAATGGCTATGATGACGCTAATGATGGACCTGTGAGGCTGTTTGCCTAATCTGTTTTCCTCAATATCTTTCCCTGGGGAAGGGAGGGAGGGCGGGAGGGAGGGATATCCTGTCTGAATGGTCCCTGGTGGTCTTAAAGCCCCCTAAACACATAGACACACAAACACGCACACACACACACACGCAAACGTGCAAACACACACAAACACACAGGTGAATAGACACAGACACCTTCTCACACTGATATTACGTCAACTCCCAACGCCTAATTACAAACAGGGGACAGGAGTTAGCCAGAGAGAGGGTCCCCCTAGGGGCCACAGAGCCACCATAACACTCCCACCCCACCTCACTCATCTCCCTCCTCACCCCGCCTCCCTCCCTACTCACCCCACCTCTCCCCCTCCTCACCTGCCTCTCTCCCTCCTCGCCCCGCCTCTCTCCATCCCCTAAGGGAGTTGTAAGACAACCAGGTGACACTGGGAGATGTTGCATCTCTCCCAAGACATCTGTTCCTATCCCCCCTCCCTCCTCCCTACTTCCACAGTTTCCCAACCTCCCTACAGGTTAAATTAGGTAACAGGAATACAAGAAAATAAAAATAAGAGAGTAAGAGAGGTAAATCAGAATTTAATTTATCTCTGGCAGTACTTGTGTCGGCAATTAAAACTATAAAATATTAATCCCCAAAATTGCTTAATCGACAGGCTCTATGGTAGAGGAGAGGAGAGGAGAGGGGGAGGGAGGGAGGGAGAAAAGAGAGAAGAGACAAGAGGTAGAAAGAGAGAGAGGGACAAAGAGAGAGAGATTGAGAAAGAGAGAGGAAAAGAGAGAAAGAGGGCGAGAGAGAAAGGGAGAGAGAGAGAAAAGAGAGAGAGAGCGAGAGAGAGAGAGAGAGAGAGAGAGAGAGAGAGAGAGAGAGAGAAAGAGGGCGAGAGAGAAAGGGAGAGAGAGAAAAAAGAGAGAGAGAGAGAGAGAGAGAGAGAGAGAGAGAGAGAGAGAGAAAGGGAGAGAGAGAGAGAGAGAGAGAGAGAGAGAGAGAGAGAGAGAGAGAGAGAGAGAGAGAGAGAGAGAGAGAGAGAGAGAGAGAATGCAAAAACGGGTGCTGGTATAGTATTTATTAATATATTTAATTTTCCCTCTTTTCTCAAAATAGATTACAAATTGCTGAGACCACCTTTATAGTGCTAAATCCTCTGCCTAATCTGCCTAATCTGCCAGTACTGTATTGATTGCTGATCACAGACAGAAGCAGCCCACTGACTAAGCAACACGGCTGCTCTAGAATCTAGGCTGGTGGACAACACAAGTCTCTCTCTCCCCAACATCCAGGCTGGATAAAACCTTGCATTGTGGGGGAAATCTGCCAGCGCCGTGCCTGCATAGAGAGGACAATAAGGATAAATCCATCTCTCCTTCGTCTACTTCTCTTTCTCTCTGTCTGAGAGAGGGGGGTACATAATCACCAGACAGACTCTCCTTCGTCTACTTCTCCTTCTCTCTGTCTGAGAGAGGGGGGTACATAATCACCAGACAGACTTTATTCACCATAGTATGATTGTAATGAACCGCCCAACAGTATATTGGCATAAACAGTGTTCGGCCATCTTGGCTCTAGGATCTGGCAGTTGCCCTTTAAGAGAAAGAAAAGGCAGGGTCCAGCTGGAGCCGAATCCCCTCTCTGGTCATTAAAAAATGGTTTTTAAAATGGCCTCCGTCGGTTGCTCTCTCATTATTGCAGTGAAGGACGGTGGTAATGGTCCTGAAATGGTTCTGGCATGATGTCATCGCAACCTTTGGCCCTAGGAAGTGGACAAAGGCTGCGTAATGATGCCAACACTTAGGTGGGAGTGGATGCTGCTTCCTACTTCCTGGTTCGATACAGGTCGCGAAATCATTAAGCCTCAGTTACTCGTTAAACCGGTGTGGTTGGATGTGTATTTATATGTTCAGTCCATACAGCCTCGTTCCTCACAATGACTGGGGGGCAAATATTTAGGTTCGCACTTTTGTTTGGATGTCGATAAACCTCAATCAATGCCACACACACACACACACACACACACACACACACACACACACACACACACACACACACACACACACACACACACACACACACACACACACACACACACACACACACACACACACACACACACACACACAGAGAGAAACAGACACTGAACAAAACACACACACACACACTACAGTATAGCAGCTGAATGATGCGTAAGTAAAATTAGCCACAACGTAATGATGCTGTAAATATGTCATTAATAAACACAAAATGAGGGAAGCTAACATTCTTGCTTGCGGCAGCCATTTGGATTTTGCCCTGAAACTCTAGCTGGCCTCTAGAGTTTAACTGTAATGATTCTCATCCACAAGGTGCAATTGCCTGACACCTTCCACCACACACACACACGCACACACACACACACACAAACAAGCACACACACACACACACACACACACACACACACACACACACACACACACACACACACACACACACACACACACACACACACAAACATGCACACACACACACACACACACACACACACACACACACACACACACACATACACACACACACACACACACACACACACACACACACACACACACACACACACACACACACACACACACACACACACACACACACACACACACACACACACACACACACACACACACACACACACACACACACCCTCCTTCGCTCATAAGAGAGGTGCTGACTTCCATTAATTATCTCCTCACAGGGTCTTCAGACTACCTGTCAGCGATCTGGCCTTTAAAGACAGAGAAAAGGGGGGTGGAGGAGGAGAGGAGAGGGGGAGGCCTAATGTTCCTCATGTCACCTGTGTTCTGTGGGCCTGTGAAATATGTTTTACCAGTCCAGTCGGCCAGACACCTCCATATCTGCACTCCGCTCAAACATAGACACTCTGTTCCCACCTCCTGTGTCTGTCCCCCCCACCCATGTGCCCCCCCCTGTGTCTGTCTCCCCCCATGCCCCCCCCTTTGTGTCTTTGTCTGCCCCTCCCCCATGTGTCCCCCCCCTGTCTCCCCCCCTATGTGTCTGTGTCTCCCCCTGTGTCCCCCCATGTGTCTGTGTCTTCCCCCAATGTGTCCGTCCCCTGTGTCTGTCCCCCCACTCCTGTGTCCCCCCCATGTGTCTGTGTCTCCCCCCAGGCATTTCTCTGGGAGACAGACTAAGGAGAGAACAGGAGAGAGGAGGGGGTTGTTTGTTTTCTAAGGGGCTGTAGGTAGGTAGGTAGGTGGTCAACCTCGACATTATGCAGGACAGAGAGGAGGAGAGAGGAGAGAGGGAGGGATGAGACGGGGGAAAGGGTGAGATAAAGTGAGAGAAGAGTAGAATACCAAGGAGGAGTGTGATGGTGCATGCGGAGAGAGATAGAGAGGCGAGAAGAATGAAAAAAAAAAGCATGTTTTGTTGTTTGTGAATTATGCAGGTTGACCGTTCTAAAAATCCAAACACGTGAACAGGAAAACAAACAAATGTTTAGGTCATAAATACTTGGCAGGTAGCCAGCCACAAACCGAATCCATTTAAGGTTGGTAAACAGGGACTAAAACAATCATCCGCCACCTGCAGGTAGATTTGGACATTGGCGGGTGGTCAGGGCTCCACGGTGCTGGGTGGTCAGGGCTCCACGGTGCTGGGTGGTCAGGGCTCCACGGTGGCGGGTGGTCAGGGCTCCACGGTGGCGGGTGGTCAGGGCTCCACGGTGGCGGGTGGTCAGGGCTCCACAATGGAAAGGCTCCACGGTGGTGGGTGGTCAGGCTCCACGGTGGTGGGTGGTCAGGGCTCCACGGTGGTGGGTGGTCAGGGCTCCATGGCGGGTGGTCAGGGCTCCACGGTGGCGGGTGGTCAGGGCTCCACGGTGGCGGGTGGTCAGGGCTCCACGGTGGCGGGTGGTCAGGGCTCCACGGTGGCGGGTGGTCAGGCTCCACGGTGGTGGGTGGTCAGGGCTCCACGGTGGCGGGTGGTCAGGGCTCCACGGTGGCGGGTGGTCAGGGCTCCACGGTGGCGGGTGGTCAGGGCTCCACGGTGGCGGGTGGTCAGGGCTCCACGGTGGCGGGTGGTCAGGGCTCCACGGTGGCGGGTGGTCAGGGCTCCACGGTGGCGGGTGGTCAGGGCTCCACGGTGGCGGGTGGTCAGGGCTCCACGGTGGCGGGTGGTCAGGGCTCCACGGTGGCGGGTGGTCAGGGCTCCACGGTGGTGGGTGGTCAGGGCTCCACGGTGGCGGGTGGTCAGGGCTCCACGGTGGCGGGTGGTCAGGGCTCCACGGTGGCGGGTGGTCAGGGCTCCACGGTGGCGGGTGGTCAGGGCTCCACGGTGGCGGGTGGTCAGGGCTCCACGGTGGCGGGTGGTCAGGGCTCCACGGTGG
>NC_068433.1:9460648-9468148 GCF_023373465.1 Oncorhynchus keta
AG
Source organism: Oncorhynchus keta (assembly GCF_023373465.1). Lineage (NCBI taxonomy): Eukaryota > Metazoa > Chordata > Actinopteri > Salmoniformes > Salmonidae > Oncorhynchus > Oncorhynchus keta. The sequence continues at coordinate 9,460,651 of NC_068433.1, forward strand.
GGTCAGGAGCTACATACAGGGTCAGTGGTCAGGAGCTACATACAGGGTCAGTAGCTACATACAGGGTCAGTAGCTACATACAGGGTCAGGAGCTATATACAGGGTCAGTAGCTACATACAGGGTCAGTGGTCAGTAGCTACATACAGGGTCAGTAGCTACATACAGGGTCAGTAGCTACATACAGGGTCAGTAGCTACATACAGGGTCAGTAGCTATATACAGGGTCAGTAGCTATATACAGGGTCAGTAGCTACATACAGGGTCAGTGGTCAGGAGCTACATACAGGGTCAGTAGCTACATACAGGGTCAGTAGCTACATACAGGGTCAGGAGCTATATACAGGGTCAGTAGCTACATACAGGGTCAGTAGCTACATACAGGGTCAGTAGCTACATACAGGGTCAGTGGTCAGGAGCTACATACAGGGTCAGTAGCTACATACAGGGTCAGTAGCTACATACAGGGTCAGTGGTCAGTAGCTACATACAGGGTCAGTAGCTACATACAGGGTCAGTGGTCAGGAGCTACATACAGGGTCAGTAGCTACATACAGGGTCAGTTCCCAGGCTCAGCTCCAATTGCACATTTACAATGTGCAAAGATACTGGAGTCTACTGAAGGAACACCATTAAACATGGTACATGGTAAAGGTACTGGAGCCTTCCTGAAGGTACACCATTAAACATGGTACATGGTAAAGGTACTGGAGTCTACTGAAGGAACACCATTAAACATGGTAAAGGTACTGGAGTCTACTGAAGGAACACCATTAAACATGGTACATGGTAAAGGTACTGGAGTCTACTGAAGGAACACCATTAAACATGGTAAAGGTACTGGAGTCTACTGAAGGAACACCATTAAACATGGTAAAGGTACTGGAGTCTACTGAAGGAACACCATTAAACATGGTACATGGTAAAGGTACTGGAGTCTACTGAAGGAACACCATTCAACATGGTACATGGTAAAGATACTGGAGTCTACTGAAGGAACACCATTAAACATGGTACATGGTAAAGATACTGGAGTCTACTGAAGGAACACCATTCAACATGGTACATGGTACTGGAGTCTACTGAAGGAACACCATTCAACATGGTACATGGTACTGGAGTCTACTGAAGGAACACCATTAAACATGGTACATGGTAAAGGTACTGGAGTCTACTGAAGGAACACCATTAAACATGGTACATGGTAAAGGTACTGGAGTCTACTGAAGGAACACCATTAAACATGGTACATGGTAAAGATACTGGAGTCTACTGAAGGAACACCATTAAACATGGTAAAGGTACTGGAGTCTACTGAAGGAACACCATTAAACATGGTAAAGGTACTGGAGTCTACTGAAGGAACACCATTAAACATGGTACATGGTAAAGATACTGGAGTCTACTGAAGGAACACCATTAAACATGGTACATGGTAAAGATACTGGAGTCTACTGAAGGAACACCATTAAACATGGTACATGGTAAAGATACTGGAGTCTACTGAAGGAACGCCATTAAACATGGTAAAGATACTGGAGTCTACTGAAGGAACACCATTAAACATGGTAAAGGTACTGGAGTCTACTGAAGGAACACCATTAAACATGGTACATGGTAAAGGTACTGGAGTCTACTGAAGGAACACCATTAAACATGGTACATGGTAAAGATACTGGAGTCTACTGAAGGAACACCATTAAACATGGTACATGGTAAAGATACTGGAGTCTACTGAAGGAACACCATTAAACATGGTACATGGTAAAGATACTGGAGTCTACTGAAGGAACACCATTAAACATGGTACATGGTAAAGATACTGGAGTCTACTGAAGGAACGCCATTAAACATGGTACATGGTAAAGATACTGGAGTCTACTGAAGGAACACCATTAAACATGGTACATGGTACATGGTAAAGGTACTGGAGTCTACTGAAGGAACACCATTAAACATGGTACATGGTAAAGGTATTGGAGTCTACTGAAGGAACACCATTAAACATGGTACATGGTAAAGGTACTGGAGTCTACTGAAGGAACACCATTAAACATGGTACATGGTAAAGGTATTGAGTCTACTGAAGGAACACCATTAAACATGGTACATGGTAAAGGTATTGGAGTCTACTGAAGGAACACCATTAAACATGGTACATGGTAAAGGTATTGGAGTCTACTGAAGGAACACCATTAAACATGGTACATGGTAAAGGTACTGGAGTCTAATGAAGGAACACCATTAAACATGGTACATGGTAAAGGTACTGGAGTCTAATGAAGGAACACCATTAAACATGGTACATGGTAAAGGTACTGGAGTCTAATGAAGGAACACCATTAAACATGGTACATGGTAAAGGTACTGGAGTCTAATGAAGGAACACCATTAAACATGGTACATGGTAAAGGTACTGGAGTCTAATGAAGGAACACCATTAAACATGGTACATGGTAAAGGTACTGGAGTCTAATGAAGGAACACCATTAAACATGGTACATGGTAAAGGTACTGGAGTCTAATGAAGGAACACCATTAAACATGGTACATGGTAAAGGTACTGGAGTCTAATGAAGGAACACCATTAAACATGGTACATGGTAAAGGTACTGGAGTCTACTGAAGGAACACCATTAAACATGGTACATGGTACTGGAGTCTACTGAAGGAAAACCATTAAACATGGTACATGGTAAAGGTACTGGAGTCTACTGAAGGAACACCATTAAACATGGTACATGGTAAAGGTACTGGAGTCTACTGAAGGAACACCATTAAACATGGTACATGGTAAAGATACTGGAGTCTACTGAAGGAACACCATTAAACATGGTACATGGTAAAGGTACTGGAGTCTACTGAAGGAACACCATTAAACATGGTAAAGGTACTGGAGTCTACTGAAGGAACACCATTAAACATGGTACATGGTAAAGATACTGGAGTCTACTGAAGGAACACCATTAAACATGGTACATGGTAAAGATACTGGAGTCTACTGAAGGAACACCATTCAACATGGTACATGGTAAAGGTACAGCACACCTTTCCACTCCTATTTGACGAGCTCAGGGAGAGAGAGCCACTGTGCCTTCAACAGTCATGATCTCTTCACAACCTCTAGTTCTGAGGCCCCAGGGGGCCTCTTCCTTAACCTGCAGGCCTATTGCCTAGCCAGTGTGTGTGTCCCCTCCCCCCACCACCACCCTGAACGATAACTACATCAGCCCTTAGTGTTGGAAGAAGAGCTGCGGAGGGAGAGGCTTTTAACCGAGACCACATTTAATCTGTGTGTGTGTGTGTGTGTGTGTGTGTGTGTGGATGCGGTGTGTCCCTGCGTACTTGCGTCAACAGGTGCGTCTGTGTCTGTCTCTCATCAATAGCAGCTCCACTCCCTTGTGGAAACATAGTAGTATTTGCATCAGTCAGGTGTGTGTGTGGGGGGGGGGTGCACTGCTGGAGAAAAAAACTAAATTCTCATAAGTAAAGATAGACAATAACTCAAGAAAAAGTGAAAGTCACCCAGTAAATTCCTACTTCAGTGAGACTAAAAGTATTCGGTTATTGCTAAAAAAATGTCCTTAAGTATCAAAAGTAAAAGTATAAATCATTTCACATTCCTTATATTCAGCAAACCAGGGGGCACCATGTTCTTGTTTAACCCTCCTGTTGTGTTCCTTTGATGTTAATTAATGATGTGTTCCCGTGACAAAAGTATTTTAAATCCATAATAATACATATATATAATACAACCTAATGTTGTGCTCGATCTTTTTATCAACTTCAGTTCTTGTGAACTTCCATTTGCTCTTTATGGCCTGAAGGCCTCATATACCCGAGCTCATACAATTAGTTTTTGAGTAAAATTTTAAAAAAGCCTCACGTATGGATTGTTTTGACTATAACAAATATTCAGATCAAACATATTGTGCTATTTATCACAGACTACTTGGTGTCAAAGTTTAACAAGGACATTTGGTTTGAAACCATTTCAAATGTTTAAATAGTGGCAGGATTTTATGTCATCAACAGGGGATATGGAGTATCTAGATGGCCCTTTCTTTGACTGGATGGTAACAATAACCTCAGCAGGGCCCTTTTCCTCATCACTGGATGGTTCCATATCGGTTGTCTGTTGGTCTGGATCAAATTCTGTGTTGTCTTCAACTTCAGACACTTCCTCCTCTAATGCATCTTCACTGTCAGTTTCCTGTCCTCTCTCCTCCAAAACAGTGTCATGATCAAAAGATATGATCAAGAGCCTCACATACAGTATATTGTTTGGTCATTGTGCTGCCACAGAATGACTCAAAATAGTTCTATGTACCAATTAATTTACCCAGCCGCACCAATGTGTCAGAGGAAACACCGTGCACCTGGAAACCTTGGTTAGTGCGCACTGCGCCCGGCCCGCCACAGGAGTCGCTGGTGCGCGATGAGTCAAAGATTTCCCTACCGGCCAAACCCTCCCTAAACCGTACGACGCTAGGCCAATTGTGCATCACCCCACGGACCTCCCAGTCACGACCAGTTACGACAGAGCCTGTGCCACCGATAGTCTCTGGTGGCACAGCTGGTGCTGCAGCACAGCGCCCTTAACCACTGCGCCACCCGGGAGGCCCATGGTTGACATTGTTGACATGGTTGATATGGTTGATATGGTTGACATGGTTATGGTTGACATGGTTGATATGGTTGATATGGTTGACATGGTTATGGTTGATATGGTTATGGTTGATATGGTTGATATGGTTGATATGGTTGACATGGTTATGGTTGATATGGTTGATATGGTTGTTATGGTTGATATGGTTGATATGGTTATGGTCGATACGGTTATGGTTGACATGGTTATGGTTGATATGGTTATGGTTGATATGATTGATGTGGTTGATATGGTTATGGTTGTTATGGTTGATATGGTTGACATGGTTGTTATGGTTGATATGGTTGATATGGTTGTTATGGTTGATATGGTTGACATGGTTATGGTTGTTATGGTTGATATGGTTGATATGGTTGACATGGTTATGGTTGAGGTGGTTAATCTGGTTTATATGGTTATGGTTGACATGGTTTTTGTTGATATGGTTATGGGTGATATGGTTGATATTGTTGATATGGTTATGGTTGATATGGTTGATATTGTTGATATGGTTATGGTTGATATGGTTATGGTTGTTATGGTTGATATGGTTATGGTTATGGTTGATATGGTTATGGTTGATATGGTTATGGTTATGGTTGATATGGTTATGGTTGTTATGGTTGATATGGTTGATATGGTTATGGTTGTTATGGCTGATATGGTTATGGTTGATATGGTTATGGTTGATATGGTTATGGTTGATATGGTTATGGTTATGGTTGATATGGTTATGGTTGATATGGTTATGGTTGATATGGTTATGGTTGTTATGGTTGATATGGTTATGGTTGATATGGTTATGGTTGATATGGTTATGGTTGTTATGGTTGTTATGGTTATGGTTGATATGGTTATGGTTATGGTTGATATGGTTATGGTTATGGTTGATATGGTTATGGTTGATATGGTTATGGTTGTTATGGTTGATATGGTTGATATGGTTATGGTTGATATGGTTGATATGGTTATGGTTGATATGGTTATGGTTGATATGGTTATGGTTATGGTTGATATGGTTATGGTTATGGTTGATATGGTTATGGTTGATATGGTTATGGTTGTTATGGTTGATATGGTTATGGTTGATATGGTTATGGTTGATATGGTTATGGTTGATATGGTTATGGTTGTTATGGTTGATATGGTTATGGTTGATATGGTTGATATGGTTATGGTTGATATGGTTATGGTTGATATGGTTGATATGGTTGATATGGTTATGGTTATGGTTGATATGGTTGATATGGTTGACATGGTTATGGTTGATATGGTTATGGTTGATATGGTTATGGTTGATATGGTTGATATGGTTATGGTTGATATGGTTGATATGGTTATGGTTGATATGGTTATGGTTGATATGGTTGATATGGTTGATATGGTTATGGTTGATATGGTTGATATGGTTGACATGGTTATGGTTGTTATGGTTGATATGGTTGATATGGTTGTTATGGTTGATATGGTTGATATGGTTATGGTTGATATGGTTGATATGGTTGATATGGTTATGGTTGATATGGTTATGGTTGATATGGTTGTTAAGTTTGGTATGGTTGTTAAGGTTGATATGTTTGACAGGTCTATAGCGTGGCGGTGACGCCCCCCAGCTTCCCCCGAGCCTAGAGCTAGTTCGTTTCACCCCTCCTTTCATCCCTCCATTCTGGTCTCATCTGATCTAGGGTCGGGTGGTCTTCTTCCACCCACACTAGAACTGTTCTCCTGTTTAGGTCTGTATACCTGCTCAACAAAGGCAACTGTAGATATAGTATTTCATCAACACACAAAGGAGATGTTTTGGGGGCAAAACATCTTCTATTCATGCTGTCATTTGGAGGGGAAACATCTTCTATTCATGCTGTCATTTGGAGGGGAAACATCTTCTATTCATGCTGTCATTTGGAGGGGAAACATATTCTATTCATGCTGTCATTTGGAGGGGAAACATCTTCTATTCATGCTGTCATTTGGAGGGGAAACATCTTCTATTCATGCTGTCATTTGGAGGGGAAACATCTTCTATTCATGCTGTCATTTGGGAGGGGAAACATAATCTATTCATGCTGTCATTTGGAGGGGAAACATCTTCTATTCATGCTGTCATTTGGAGGGGAAACATCTTCTATTCATGCTGTCATTTGGAGGGGAAACATCTTCTATTCATGCTGTCATTTGGAGGGGAAACATCTTCTATTCATGCTGTCATTTGGAGGGGAAACATCTTCTATTCATGCTGTCATTTGGAGGGGAAACATCTTCTATTCATGCTGTCATTTGGAGGGAAAATCTTCTATTCATGCTGTCATATATAATATGACATTTGTAATGTCATTATTGTTTTGAAACTTCTGTATGTGTGATGTTTACTGTACATTTTTATTGTTTATTTCACTTTATATATATTCACTTTACATATTATCTACCTCACTTGCTTTGGAAATGTTAACACATGTTTCCCAAGCCAATAAAGCCCTTGAATTGAATTGAATTGAATTGAGAGAGAGAGAGAGCCAGAGAGAGAGAGAGAGAGAGAGAGAGAGAGAGAGAGAGAGAGAGAGAGAGAGAGAGAGAGAGAGAGAGAGAGAGAGATATAGAGGGAGAGAGAGAGATAGAGAGAGAGAGAGAGAGATAGAGAGAGAGAGAGAGAGAGAGAGAGAGAGAGAGAGAGAGAGAGAGAGAGAGAGAGAGCCAGAGAGAGAGAGAGAGACCAGAGAGAGAGAGAGAGAGAGAGAGAGAGAGAGAGAGAGAGAGAGAGAGAGAGAGAGAGAGAGAGAGAGAGAGAGAGAGAGAGAGAGAGAGAGAGAGAGAGAGAGAGAGAGAGAGAGAGAGAGAGAGAGAGAGAGAGAGAG
>NC_068433.1:9473148-9475648 GCF_023373465.1 Oncorhynchus keta
TAGTCCCATCATAACTGAAACCAGTGTACGGCTAGCCTCATCATAAACCAGTGTACGGCTAGCCTCATCATAAACCAGTGTACGGCTAGCCTCATCATAAACCAGTGTACGGCTAGCCTCATCATAAACCAGTGTACGGCTAGCCTCATCATAAACCAGTGTACGGCTAGCCTCATCATAAACCAGTGTACGGCTAGCCTCATCATAAACCAGTGTACGGCTAGCCTCATCATAAACCAGTGTACGGCTTGCCTAGAGGTAGCCTTGGACCAGAGACACAGCTATGGTTCACTCATGAAGTACACAGCCTGTTTGACGCATCTATCTGGACTGTGTGTGTGTGTACGTGCATTTGTTTGTGTGTGTACATGTGTGTTCCTGTGTGTGTGTGTGTGTGTGTGTGTGTGTGTGTGTGTGTGTGTGTGTGTGTGTGTGTGTGTGTGTGTGTGTGTGTGTGTGTGTGTGTGTGTGTGTGTGTGTGTGTGTGTGTATGCATTTGTTTGTGTGTGTTCTTGTGTGAATGGAAATGTGTAGAGGGTAATGTGTAGCAAATAAACCCATGGAAAACAACCCAGTCAGGACTGTGAACATGTGAGGATGTATTTAAAGTCACCCTACCCCCACAATACCACTCTTACTGCTAGTAGTGATTGGTAGGTGACTAGTAGTAGTGACTGTTAGTACTGACTGTTAGTAGTGACTGTTAGTAGTGACTGGTAGAAGTGACTGGTAGTAGTGACTGTTAGTAGTGACTGTTAGTAGTGACTGGTAGTAGTGACTGGTAGTAGTGACTGGTTGTAGTGACTGTTAGTAGTGACTGATAGTAGTGACTGGTAATAGTGACTGGTAGAAGTGACTGGTAGTAGTGACTGGTAGTAGTGACTTGTAGTAGTGACTGGTAGAAGTGACTGGTAGTAGTGACTGTTAGTAGTGACTGTTAGAAGTGACTGGTAGTAGTGACTTGTAGTAGTGACTGTTGGAAGTGACTGGTAATAGTGACTGGTAATAGTGACTGTTAATAGTGACTGTTGGAAGTGACTGGTAGTAGTGACTGGTAGTAGTGACTGGTAATAGTGACTGGTAGTAGTGACTGGTAATAGTGACTGTTAGAAGTGACTGGTAGTAGTGACTGGTAGTAGTGACTGTTAGTAGTGGTTGTTAGAAGTGACTGGTAGTATTTACTGTTAGAAGTGACTGGTAGTAGTGACTGTTAGTAGTGACTGTTAGTAGTGACTGTTAGTAGTGACTGTTAGTAGTGGTTGTTAGAAGTGACTGGTAATAGTGACTGGTAATAGTGACTGTTAGAATTGGTTGTTAGAAGTGACTGGTAGTGGTGACTGGTAATAGTGACTGGTAATAGTGACTGGTAATAGTGACTGTTAGAAGTGACTGGTAGTTTTACATCTCAGTATTATTTGAGACACTCCTCTCATGAAACTGTCAAAAATGTCTGAAGCATGTCTTGTTGCTCTGCATGTTTCTAGTGGAAGACTCGTCACTTTCACAATGTATTGGGATTGTTATGGGAGTTGGCGGTAGAGTTCAGGTGTAGCGGAGGGCTTGGAGGTGCTGTGGTAGTCTGGCATTTAACCATCAGGCTCCGAAGACCTTTGTCCCATGGGCATTTATTTACATCGGTGTGTGTGTGTGTGTGTGTGCATGTACACTTGGTAGTCACACACACACACACACACACACCTATCTTCTCCCACCCACACATCTCCCACACCTCACACACACACCTACCTTATTTGAGCAGAACGACCAGCACATTCCACGTCAAGCTTTACTCTAAACAGGTTCAATCAGTTGCAATAGCCTTATCTCCAAATCTATCATTCTCTCTCACAACTAACGTCAAATCACCAAGCTAAAACATGCTTGTTTACTTTCTTCAGTGGGTGAAACATCATCATTCACAACATTCTGTCCTGTTACCTGTCAGCGGGACCTTGAGAGTGGTAGCATTATAGAACAGGATGAAATGGGGTCTGCTAGTGTGGATCCAAGGACGCCTGGCGCCAGCCCGCTATATTTCCCCTGGCACACGACGAACGTCGTAGCTCAGGATGTCCTGGAGATTGAGCTCCATGAGCAATACTACTGCCGCTAATACACACACATACACGCACACCACACACGCACACGCACACACACACACACACACACACACACACACACACACACACACACACACACACACACACACACACACACACACACACACACACACACACACACACACACACACACACACACACACACACACACACACACACAGGAACAATGCAATCATGTGCCTGACAGCCTATGACACTTCTACAGTGGGACTCTTCTATTTACCAACTCTGTGAGGGCTCCATTCTGGTTCTGTCAAAGCCTTAGACGGACAGAAGACATCTCTGCTAGACTACTAGCTGTTGTTGACAAAGTCTCATGCTTCTTTGTTATTCTGTTGTGTTGTAGGAGTGTCTCTCACTGATACAGACTGGATAATGAA
>NC_068433.1:9483148-9485648 GCF_023373465.1 Oncorhynchus keta
GCAGCCTTGTAGAGGATCAGTCTAATCCAAGGTAATGCGTGGAAGAACAAAATGAAATCAACAAGAGGAGAGAGGAGAGAGAGAGAGAGAGAGAGAGAGAGAGAGAGAGAGAGAGATAGAGAGAGAGAGAGAGAGAGAGAGAGAGAGAGAGAGAGAGAGAGAGAGAGAGAGAGGAGAGAGAGACAGAGATAGATAGATAGAGAGAGAGAGAGAGAGAGAGAGAGAGAGAGAGAGAGAGAGAGAGAGAGAGAGAGAGAGAGAGAGGGAGGGAGAGAGATAGAGAGATAGAGAGAGAGAGAGAGAGAGAGAGAGAGAGAGAGAGAGAGAGAGAGAGAGAGAGAGAGAGAGAGAGACAGAGAGAGAGAGAGAGATAGAGAGAGAGAGAGAGAGAGAGAGAGAGAGAGAGAGAGAGAGAGAGAGAGAGAGAGAGGAGAGAGAGAGAGAGAGAGAGAGAGAGAGAGAGAGAGAGAGAGAGAGAGAGAGAGAGAGGAGAGAGAGAGAGAGGAGAGAGAGAGAGAGAGAGAGAGAGAGAGAGAGTGTAAGAGAGAGTGTGTAACGTTTACTGTTAATTTTTGTTGTTTTTCACTTTATATATTCACTTTGTATGTTGTCTACCTCACTTGCTTTGGCAATGTTAACACATGTTTCCCATGCCAATAAAGCCCTTGAATTGAATTGAATTGAATTGAATTGAAGAGAGAGAGAGAGAGAGAGAGAGAGAGAGAGAGAGAGAGAGAGAGAGAGAGAGAGAGAGAGAGAGAGAGAGACAAATCAAACACGTCAGGACCATGTCACCCCTCAACCATCTGGTCTGAGAGCGGATCATCTGTTGACACATTTGATTAATATCAAAGCTACCCCGAGTCCATAAGGTATTACAATAACAGAGGAGGAAGAAGGGGATTTAAAGGTGATTTTGGAGAGTTGTGTGTGGACGACCTGGAGCAAGGTGAAGTGTGTGTGTGTGTGTGTGTGTGTGTGTGTGTGTGTGTGTGTGTGTGTGTGTGTGTGTGTGTGTGTGTGTGTGTGTGTGTGTGTGTGTGTGTGTGTGTGTGTGTGTGTGTGTGTGTGTGTGTGTGTGTGTGTGTGTGTGCGCGCCCTCGACCCTGTGTTTAGCAGCTCTGGGATTCAAATGATTTATGCGTCTGAATTTAGATTCACAACGTGTGGAGATGAAAGTCCCATCACTCATATCTCCTTCTCTCTTCCTCCTTCCCTCTAGTTCTCTCTCCTTCTCTCTCCTCTCTTCCTCCTTCCCTCTCTCCTCTCTTCCTCCTTCCCTCTAGTTCTCTCTCCTTCTCTCTGCTCTCTTCCTCCTTCCCTCTGTCCTCTCTTCCTCCTTCCCTCTAGTTCTCTCTCCTTCTCTCTCCTCTCTTCCTCCTTCCCTCTCTCCTCTCTTCCCCCTTCCCTCTCTCCTCTCTTCCTCCTTCCCTCTCTCCTCTCTTCCTCCTTCCCTCTAGTTCTCTCTCCTTCTCTCTCCTCTTTTCCTCCTTCCCTCTCTCCTCTCTTCCTCCTTCCCTCTAGTTCTCTCTCCTTCTCTCTCCTCTTTTCCTCCTTCCCCTCTCCTCTCTTCCTCCTTCCCTCTAGTTCTCTCTCTTTTTCTCTCTCTCTTCCTCCTTCCCTCTGTCCTCTCTTCCTCCTTCCCTCTAGTTCTCTCTCCTTCTCTCTCCTCTCTTCCTCCTTCCCTCTCTCCTCTCTTCCTCCTTCCCTCTAGTTCTCTCTCCTTCTCTCTCCTCTCTTCCTCCTTCCCTCTCTCATCTCTTGCCCCTTCCCTCTCTCGCTCTCTTCCTCCTTCCCTCTCTCCTCTCTTGCTCCTTCCCTCTGTCCTCTCTTCCTCCTTCCCTCTCTCCTCTCTTCCTCCTTCCCTCTCCCCTCTCCTGCTCCTTCCCTCTCTCGCTCTCTCTAATACCATTCAAACTTCGAGGCCATTAGATTTAATCTAATGGGCTGAGAGATTCTAAACCCCACGAAGCTCTGTCATCCAGCTTGGTTTAATGGAGAAGTCTGGTCCACACCAAAGTCTCCACACACTGGTCTTCTGTCTGATCTTAGGGCTAAGGCAAGGTATGTCGTGTTATCATTGTCATTCCTATGTGTGTGTGTGTGTGTGTGTGTGTGTGTGTGTGTGTGTGTGTGTGTGTGTGTGTGTGTGTGTGTGTGTGTGTGTGTGTGTGTGTGTGTGCCTGTGAGTCGGTGTGTGTGTGTGCCTGTGAGTGTGTGTGTGTGTGTGTGTGTGCCTGTGAGTCGGTGTGTGTGTGTGTGCCTGTGAGTCGGTGTGTGTGCCTGTGAGTTGGTGTGTGCGTGTGCGTGTGTGTGTGTGTGTGTGTGCCTGTGAGTCGGTGTGTGTGTGTGTGTGCGTGTGTGTGTGTGTGTGTGTGTGTGTGTGTGTGTGTGTGTGTGTGTGTGTGTGTGTGTGTGTGTGTGTGTGTGTGTGGGTGTGTGTGTGTGTGCCTGTGAGTCGGTGTGTGTGTGTGTGTGTGTGTGTGTGTGTGTGTGTGTG
>NC_068433.1:9490648-9493148 GCF_023373465.1 Oncorhynchus keta
CCTGAATACCTAACCTTAACTCAGAATGAATTCAGAAACCTCTCAGAATGAATACCTAACCTTAACCACTCAGAATGAATACCTACGCTCAGAATGAAACCTCTCAGAATGAATACCTAACCTTAACCACTCAGAATGAATACCTACGCTTAACCTCTCAGAATGAATACCTACGCTAACCTCTCAGAATGAATACCTAACCTTAACCACTCAGAATGAATACCTAAACCTTAACCTCTCAGAATGAATACCTACCTTAACCTATCAGAATGAATACCTAACCTTAACCTCTCAGAATGAATACCTACGCTTAACCACTCAGAATGAATACCTAACCTTAACCTCTCAGAATGAATACCTAACCTTAACCACTCAGAATGAATACCTACGCTTAACCCTCAGAATGAATACCTAACCTTAACCTCTCAGAATGAATACCTAACCTTAACCTCTCAGAATGAATACCTAACCTTAACTCAGAATGAATACCTAACCTTAACCTCTCAGAATGAATACCTCAGAATGAATACCTAACCTTAACCACTCAGAATGAATACCTAACCTTAACCTCTCAGAATGAATACCTAACCTTAACCTCTCAGAATGAATACCTAACCTTAACCTCTCAGAATGAATACCTACGCTTAACCTCTCAGAATGAATACCTAACCTTAACCACTCAGAATGAATACCTAACCTTAACCTCTCAGAATGAATACCTATGCTTAACCTCTCAGAATGAATGCCTAACCTTAACCACTCAGAATGAATACCTAACCTTAACCTCTCAGAATGAATACCTAACCTTAACCTCTCAGAATGAATACCTAACCTTAACCTCTCAGAATGAATACCTACGCTTAACCTCTCAGAATGAATACCTAACCTTAACCTCTCAGAATGAATACCTAACCTTAACCTCTCAGAATGAATACCTAACCTTAACCACTCAGAATGAATACCTAACCTTAACCTCTCAGAATGAATACCTAACCTTAACCTCTCAGAATGAATACCTACGCTTAACCTCTCAGAATGAATACCTAACCTTAACCACTCAGAATGAATACCTAACCTTAACCTCTCAGAATGAATACCTACCCTTAACCTCTCAGAATGAATACCTACGCTTAACCCTTTCAGTTGTTTCTGTTTAAATTATGTAAACGTGCAGAATTATATCCTCTGTGTATCAATACCCTCTCTATAACAATACTATCTCTATAACACTACTCTCTCTATAACAATACTATCTCTATAACACTACTCTCTCTATAACACTACTCTCTCTATAACAATACTCTCTCTATAACAATACTCTCTCTATAACACTACTCTCTCTATAACACTACTCTCTCTATAACACTACGCTCTCTATAACAATACTCTCTCTATAACACTACTCTCTCTATAACACTACTCTCTCTATAACAATACTCTCTCTATAACACTACTCTCTCTATAACACTACTCTCTCTATAACACTACTCTCTCTATAACACTACTCTCTCTATAACACTACGCTCTCTATAACACTACGCTCTCTATAACAATACTCTCTCTATAACACTACTCTCTCTATAACACTACTCTCTCTATAACACTACGCTCTCTATAACACTACGTTCTCTATAACGCTCTCTATCTATATAACAATACTATCTCTATAACACTACTCTCTCTATAACACTACTCTCTCTATAACACTACTCTCTCTATAACACTACTCTCTCTATAACACTACTCTCTCTATAACACTCTCTATAACACTACGCTCTCTATAACACTACTCTCTCTATAACAATAATCTCTATAACACGCTCTCTATAACACTCTCTCTCTATAACACTCTCTCTATAACAATACTATCTCTATTACTCTCTCTATAACACTACGCTCTCTATAACAATACTCTCTCTATAACAATACTCTCTCTATAACAATACTCTCTCTATAACAATACTATCTCTATACCAATACCATCTGTGTATCAATACCCTCTGTGTATCAATACCCTCTGTGTATCAATACCCTCTCTATAACACTACTCTCTCTATAACACTACTCTCGCTATAACAATACTCTCTCTATAACAATACCATGTGTATAAATACCCTCTGTGTATCAATACCCTCTGTGTATCAATACCCTCTGTGTATCAATACCCTCTCTATAACAATACCCTCTCTATAACAATACCCTCTGTGTATCAATACCCTCTGTGTATCAATACCCTCTGTGTATCAATACCCTCTGTGTATCAATACCCTCTCTATAACAATACCCTCTCTATAACAATATCCTCTGTTTATCAATACCCTCTGTGTATCAATACCCACTCTATAACAATACCCTCTCTATATCAATACCCTCTCTATAACAATACCCTCTGTGTATCAATACCCTCTGTGTATCAATACCCTCTCTATATCAATACCCTCTCTATAAAAATACCATCTCTATAACAATACCCTCTATATCAATACTCTCTCTATAACAA
>NC_068433.1:9498148-9503148 GCF_023373465.1 Oncorhynchus keta
GTATGTCTCTAGTATGTACACAGTCCATCCCCCATCATGTACCCCCATCATATGTCTCCATCATGTAGGTTAAGTATGTCTCTAGTATGTACACAGTCCTACCCCCATCATGTAGGTTAAGTATGTCTCTAGTATGTGGACAGTCCTACCCCCCATCATGTAGGTTAAGTATGTCTCTAGTATGTACACAGTCCTACCCCCATCATGTAGGTTAAGTATGTCTCTAGTATGTACACAGTCCTACCCCCATCATGTAGGTTAAGTATGTCTCTAGTATGTACACAGTCCTACCCCCATCATGTAGGTTAAGTATGTCTCTAGTATGTACACAGTCCTACCCCCATCATGTGTCCTAAGTATGTCTCTAGTATGTACACAGTCCTACCCCCATCATGTAGGTTAAGTATGTCTCTAGTATGTGGACAGTCCTACCCCCATCATGTAGGTTAAGTATGTCTCTAGTATGTACACAGTCCTACCCCCCATCCCCCATCATGTAGGTTAAGTATGTCTCTAGTATGTACACAGTCCTACCCCCATCATGTAGGTTAAGTATGTCTCTAGTATGTACACAGTCCTACCCCCATCATGTAGGTTAAGTATGTCTCTAATATGTACACAGTCCTACCCCCATCATGTAGGTTAATATGTCTCTAGTATGTACACAGTCCTACCCCCCATCATGTAGGTTAAGTATGTCTCTAGTATGTACACAGTCCTACCCCCATCATGTAGGTTAAGTATGTCTCTAGTATGTGTTAACAGTCCTGTTCCCCCCATCATGTAGGTTAAGTATGTCTCTAATATGTAGGCAGTCCTACCCTCCATCATGTAGGTTAAGTATGTCTCTAGTATGTACACAGTCCTACCCCCATCATGTAGGTTAAGTATGTCTCTAGTATGTAGACAGTCCTACCCCCCCATCATGTAGGTTAAGTATGTCTCTAGTATGTACACAGTCCTACCCCCATCATGTGTTCCTAGGTTAAGTATGTCTCTAGTATGTACACAGTCCTCAGTCCCCCCCATCATGTAGGTTAAGTATGTCTCTAGTATGTACACAGTCCTACCCCCATCATGTAGGTTAAGTATGTCTCTAGTATGTACACAGTCCTACCCCCATCATGTAGGTTAAGTATGTCTCTAGTATGTACACAGTCCTACCCCCATCATGTAGGTTAAGTATGTCTCTAGTATGTACACAGTCCTACCCCCATCATGTGGTTAAGTATGTCTCTAGTATGTAGGCAGTCCACCCCCATCATGTAGGTTAAGTATGTCTCTAGTATGTGGCAGTCCTACCCCCATCATGTAGGTTAAGTATGTCTCTAGTATGTGGACAGTCCTATCCCCCATCATGTAGGTTCAGTATGTCTCTAGTATGTGGACAGTGTACCCCCATCAGTGTAGGTTAAGTATGTCTCTAGTATGTGGACAGTCCTACCCCCATCATGTAGGTTAAGTATGTCTCTAGTATGTGGACAGTACCCCCATCATGTAGGTTAAGTATGTCTCTAGTATGTACACAGTCCTACCCCCCATCATGTAGGTTAAGTATGTCTCTAGTATGTACACAGTCCTACCCCCATCATGTAGGTTAAGTATGTCTCTAGTATGTACACAGTCCTACCCCCATGATGTAGGTTAAGTATGTCTCTAGTATGTACACAGTCCTACCCCCATCATGTAGGTTAAGTATGTCTCTAGTATGTACACAGTCCTACCCCCATCATGTAGGTTAAGTATGTCTCTAGTATGTACACAGTCCTACCCCCATCATGTAGGTTAAGTATGTCTCTAGTATGTACACAGTCCTACCCCCATCATGTAGGTTAAGTATGTCTCATATGTCTCTCATGTAGGTTAAGTATGTCTCTAATAGTGTACAGTCCTACCCCCATCATGTAGGTTAAGTATGTCTCTAATATGTAGGCAGTCCTACCCCCCATCATGTAGGTTAAGTATGTCTCTAGTATGTACACAGTCCTACCCCCATCATGTAGGTTAAGTATGTCTCTAGTATGTACACAGTCCTACCCCCATCATGTAGGTTAAGTATGTCTCTAATATGTACACAGTCCTACCCCCCATCATGTAGGTTAAGTATGTCTCTAGTACATGTCCTACCCCATCATGTAGGTTAAGTATGTCTCTAATATGTAGGCAGTCCTATCCACCATCATGTAGGTTAAGTATGTCTCTAGTATGTACACAGTCCTACCCCCATCATGTAGGTTAAGTATGTCTCTAGTATACACAGTCTACCCCCATAGGTTAAGTATGTCCTCCTACCCCCATCATGTAGGTTAAGTATGTCTCTAGTATGTACACAGTCCTACCCCCCATCATGTAGGTTAAGTATGTCTCTAGTATGTACACAGTCCTACCCCCCATCATGTAGGTTAAGTATGTCTCTAGTATGTAGGCAGTCCTACCCCCCATCATGTAGGTTAAGTATGTCTCTAGTATGTACACAGTCCTACCCCCCATCATGTAGGTTAAGTATGTCTCTAGTATGTACACAGTCCTACCCCCCATCATGTAGGTTAAGTATGTCTCTAGTATGTACACAGTCCTACCCCCCATCATGTAGGTTAAGTATGTCTCTAGTATGTACACAGTCCTACCCCCCATCATGTAGGTTAAGTATGTCTCTAGTATGTACACAGTCCTACCCCCCATCATGTAGGTTAAGTATGTCTCTAGTATGTACACAGTCCTACCCCCCATCATGTAGGTTAAGTATGTCTCTAGTATGTACACAGTCCTATCCACCGTCATGTAGGTAGTGCCTGTATTCAGGTTGTTTCAATCACGGTTCCCGCCACCTTGAGGGCATGCAAGCGAAGTCCTGTCTATTCAAACAACATCACCTACTGTATAATACGATAATAGTATTCACAAACACCTCTCATCGTGGGAATGTCCCATTCATTGCGATACAATAAACCAATTGAAATGCTATGAGCCTCAATGTTGTTCCCGGGGATGTGCTTTAGGTAAATGGCAAGTATGGGGATCATTAGAATGTGTCTTAGGGCAGGGGTGACTTAGTGCTAAAGACCATTGGTTCAAGGGTCATTGACTGGGGTCTTCTGCTTCCGACTGGCTCATTCTCTTGTAAGAGACGTTAATACGGATTATGATACAGTACAGGAGACGAGGCTGGGAAGAGAAGGAAATGGCAAGTTGTTATACACTGTCTCACGCAAAGATACACACATGAAACAGCCAACACTTACACAGAGACAATAACACACACACACACACACACACACACACACACACACACACACACACACACACACACACACACACACACACACACACACACACACACACACACACACACACACACACACACACACACACACACACACACACACACACACACACACACACACACGTACCAATACATACACACAAACTACACAAAAAAGACAAACTATAAATATATGCAAAAGGTCACAACACACAGATATGTTTCAGACATACTGAACCAACGGGAACTGGCTTCCAGACATGTTTCAGACATACTGAACCAACGGGAACTGGCTTCCAGACATGTTTCAGACATACTGAACCAACGGGCACTGGTTTCCAGACATGTTTCAGACATACTGAACCAACGGGAACTGGTTTCCAGACATGTTTCAGACATACTGAACCAACGGGAACTGGTTTCCAGACATGTTTCAGACATACTGAACCAACGGGAACTGGTTTCCAGACATGTTTCAGACATACTGAACCAACGGGAACTGGTTTCCAGACATGTTTCAGACATACTAAACCAACGGGAACTGGTTTCCAGACATGTTTCAGACATACTGAACCAACGGGAACTGGTTTCCAGACATGTTTCAGACATACTGAACCAACGGGAACTGGTTTCCAGAAATGTTTCAGACATACTGAACCAACGGGAACTGGTTTCCAGACATGTTTCAGACATACTGAACCAACGGGAACTGGTTTCCAGACATGTTTCAGACATACTGAACCAACGGGAACTGGTTTCCAGACATGTTTCAGACATACTGAACCAACGGGCACTGGTTTCCAGACATGTTTCAGACATACTGAACCAACGGGAACTGGTTTCCAGACATGTTTCAGACATACTGAACCAACGGGAACTGGTTTCCAGACATGTTTCAGACATACTGAACCAACGGGCACTGGTTTCCAGACATGTTTCAGACATACTGAACCAACGGGCACTGGTTTCCAGACATGTTTCAGACATACTGAACCAACGGGCACTGGTTTCCAGACATGTTTCAGACATACTGAACCCATTGGCACTGGTTTCCAGAAATGTTTCAGACATACTGAACCAACGGGCACTGGTTTCCAGACATGTTTCAGACATACTGAACCAACGGGAACTGGTTTCCAGACATGTTTCAGACATACTGAACCAACGGGCACTGGTTTCCAGACATGTTTCAGACATACTGAACCAACGGGAACTGGCTTCCAGACATGTTTCAGACATACTGAACCAACGGGAACTGGTTTCCAGACATGTTTCAGACATACTGAACCAACGGGAACTGGTTTCCAGACATGTTTCAGACATACTGAACCAACGGGAACTGGTTTCCAGACATGTTTCAGACATACTGAACCAACGGGAACTGGTTTCCAGAAATGTTTCAGACATACTGAACCCATTGGCACTGGTTTCCAGAAATGTTTCAGACATACTGAACCAACGGGAACTGGCTTCCAGACATGTTTCAGACATACTGAACCAACGGGCACTGGTTTCCAGACATGTTTCAGACATACTGAACCAACGGGAACTGGTTTCCAGACATGTTTCAGACATACTGAACCAACGGGAACTGGTTTCCAGACATGTTTCAGACATACTGAACCAACGGGAACTGGCTTCCAGACATGTTTCAGACATACTGAACCAACGGGAACTGGTTTCCAGACATGTTTCAGACATACTGAACCAACGGGAACTGGTTTCCAGACATGTTTCA
>NC_068433.1:9508148-9520648 GCF_023373465.1 Oncorhynchus keta
GTATAGGGGAGACAGATAGAGTATAGGGGAGACAGACAGATTATAGGGGAAACAGATAGATTATAGGGGAGACAGATAGAGTATAGGGGAGACAGATAGAGTATAGGGGAGACAGATAGAGTATAGGGGAGACAGATAGAGTATAGGGGAGACAGATAGAGTATAGGGGAGACAGACATAGTATAGGGGAAATAGATAGAGTATAGGGGAGACAGATATAGTATAGGGGAGACAGATAGAGTATAGGGGAGACAGACAGAGTATAGGGGAGACAGATAGATTATAGGGGAGACAGATAGAGTATAGGGGAGACAGATATAGAAAGGGGAGACAGATAGAGTATAGGGGAGACAGATAGAGTATAGGGGAGACAGATAGAGTATAGGGGAGACAGACAGAGTATAGGGGAAATAGATAGAGTATAGGGGAGAGACGGAAGACAGAAACATGGAGGACAGGGAGGAATTGGCTGAATGTCTCCAAGGTGTTTTGTTTGTCTTCATTGCAGACCACCCCACCTGTTCCCCCTCCCTTCACCAGCTGACACAGATGTCCCACCAAGAAACCAAGACGGATTGAGGGAGCGAAACAACGACAAATACAAAAATTAAAGCAGGAACATTTCAAATCAACAGCTGCTGCAGAATTTAATTTTTCTCTCAGATAGCATGTGCCAGTGTGATTGGAAGCGCGCCAAATTGACTAGTTGACGCTGAGTTGCACCTAAAATCCACACACAAGAGTAGGACTGTACTGGCCCTGATTGACAAACCACTCATGTCTCCTTCCATTGTGGCTCTCAAACCATGCTAGTCCCTCTAGAAGTGCAGGTCTCTGTTCAAACATAGATGTACAGGATATTGAAGAATGCATTGTAATATTCCAATAGAAGTGGTAATATGTGATGTGAAAACCTATTTACCCTCCAAAACAACATGTCCGTCATTTTCTTTGGTTTATTTTAGTATTTGCCAGCAGCATACCACCCTGCATACCACCGCTGGCTTTCTTCTGAAGCTAAGCAGGGTTGGTCCTGGTCAGCAGCATACCACCCTGCATACCACTGCTGGCTTTCTTCTGAAGCTAAGCAGGGTTGGTCCTGGTCAGCAGCATACCACCCTGCATACCACTGCTGGCTTTCTTCTGAAGCTAAGCAGGGTTGGTCCTGGTCAGCAGCATACCACCCTGCATACCACTGCTGGCTTTCTTCTGAAGCTAAGCAGGGTTGGTCCTGGTGCATACCACCCTGCATACCACCTGGCTTTCTTCTGAAGCTAAGCATACCACCCTGCATACCACTGCTGGCTTTCTTCTGAAGCTAAGCAGGGTTGGTCCTGGTCAGCAGCATACCACCCTGCATACCACTGCTGGCTTTCTTCTGAAGCTAAGCAGGGTTGGTCCTGGTCAGCAGCATACCACCCTGCATACCACTGCTGGCTTGCTTCTGAAGCTAAGCAAGGTTGGTCCTGGTCAGTCCCTGGATGGGAGACCAGATGCTGCTGGAAGTGGTGTTCGAGGGCCAGTAGGAGGCACTCTATCCTCTGGTCTAAAAAAAGATCCCAATGCCCCAGGGCAGTGATTGGGAACACTACCCTGTGTCAGGTGCTGTCTTTCGGATGGGACGTTAAATGGGTGTCCTGACTCTCTGAGGTCATTAAAGATCCCATGGCACTTATCGTAAGAGTAGGGGTGTTAACCCCGGTGTCCTGGCTAAATTCCCAATCTGGCCCTCAAACCATCACGGTCACCTAATAATCACCCTGTTTACAATTGGCTCATTCATCCCCCTCCTCTCCCCTGTAACTATTCCCCAGGTCGTTGCTGCAAATGAGAACGTGTTCTCAGTCAACTTACCTGGTAAAATAACAGAGAAATAAAATTAAAATAATTCCTGAAATGCAGGTCTGTTTCTCACTATAGTGTACTATAACAACGGAAGTGGACAAATATTTCCCTCCAAAACAACATGGCCGCCTTCTTCTCTGTGGTGCTTTTCTTTGTACTAGTCTCAAAATGTCTGCAGCGTATCTACTCTAATCTCCCCCAGACCTAGATAAATTTACCTTGGTCAGAGTGGGAGTCAGTCCGTGCCTCGGTACACACAAACACCCCAATTTTCAGGTCCACATTACATGGCTGTGTGTGTGTGCATTTGTTTGCCCTCTTGTCTTCCACAGTACAGCTCAGAGGACAAAGCCAACCACAGGAGAATGGGTTACTCATCTTTCTGGTGATCCTTTTTTTCTTGTATTTCATGTTACTCTTTTATGAAGGAGACTATACTGGATACTGTGTACCGTCAGTGTATACACTCTGTATTTTATGTTACTCTGTTATGATGGAGACTATACTGGATACTGTGTACTGTCAGTGTATACACTCTGTATTTTATGTTACTCTGTTATGATGGAGACTATACTGGGTACTGTGTACTGTCAGTGTATATACTCTGTATTTTATGTTACTCTGTTATGATGGAGACTATACTAGATACTGTGTACTGTCAGTGTATAGACTAGCTGGTCTGACTGGACATGTGCAGTATGCTATTGTGTGTACTTTATATGACACCTGCGTATGATTTGAATATCTGCCTGGTTTATAGGGGTAGTGATCAATCATTCCTCCTGTCATGAGGGGTGGAGGACCATTCACTAGAGACTGTTCGTTAGAGACTGATGGAGACTATACTAGAGACTTTGTAGAGACTGCTCATAGAGACTGCTCGCTAGAGAATGCCCTAGAGACTGCTCACTAGAGACTGCTGCAGAATGCTACCGCTCACTGGAGACTGTACTTTATATGAGACCGTTCGTATGACTGCTCACTAGAGACTATCTGTCAGAGAATGGTTTATAGAGACTGGTAGAGACTGATAGAGATCTAGAGAATGCCCGTTAGAGACTGCTCACTAGAGACTGGTAGAGAATGCCCGTTAGAGACTGCTCACTAGAGACTGCTCACTAGAGATGCCTGTTAGAGACTGCTCACTAGAGACTGCTCGCTAGAGAATGCCCGTTAGAGACCGCTCACTAGAGACTTCTAGAGAATTAGAGACTGCTCACTAGAGACTGTTCGTCAGAGAATGCCCGTTAGAGACTGTTCGTTAGAGACTGCCCACTAGAGACTGCTCGCTAGAGAATGCCCGTTAGAGACTGCTCACTAGAGACTGCTCGCTAGAGAATGCCGTTAGAGACTGCTCACTAGAGACTGCTCGCTAGAGACCGTTCGCTAGAGACTGCTCACTAGAGACTGCTCGTTAGAGACCGTTCACTAGAGATTGCTCACTAGAGACAGCTCGTTAGAGACTGCTAGTTCTAGACCGTTCGCTAGAGATTGTTCGTTAGGGCAATGCACACATAATGGCTCCCCAATACACACACACACACACACACACACACACACACACACACACACACACACACACACACACACACACACACACACACACACACACACACACACACACACACACACACACACACACACACACACACACTCAGGAGTGAGGATGCATAACTGACTAAGATACATGCGGGCAGACATTCCACTGTGTGGCTGATTTGAAGTGTCAGCCACAGTGTTTTTAACTCTGTTCTTGTACAGTGTGTGTACACGTGGACAATATGACCTTGGAGAGGAGGTGAAACACATATTGACGGCGTGAGGTCTCTGAGTGTGTGATTTTCCACTACACTGCTCTGAATGGGAGGCCCAACCCACACATGTTTATGCATACACTGCCACATGTACAGTAGCATACACGCCCAATGAATACAATCGGCCAATACAATTACACGATAAATCCAATCAGCCAATACAATTACACGATGAATCCAATCAGCCAATACAATTACACAATGAATCCAATCGGCCAATAGCCCTTGAAGTATTCACCACTAGATAGGTGTGTGTGTGTGTGTGTGTGTGTGTGTGTGTATGTTTATTGTATTTGTGTGTCTTCCGCCTTTACCCAAACACACTTTCTGTCATCGTTCCACCCGGGTCGGGGAAATAAGGCAGGCAACTGCATCAGTGCTGCTAAGCTCTTGAAATATGAATGGCTTTAATTAAATGGGCTCTCTTAACCATCTGGCCCTGGGATTGGGGCTTGCTTAATGAACTGAGTTTCTCTGAGACGTGCCACCCCACTCACTGATAACACAACAATAACATCATGATCTACTGTGCTTCTCTAGGCAGTCAGAAAACATGGCTGTGAGACAGAGGGGATGAATGAGAAAGAGAGAGAGAAGAAAGGGAGGGAGGGACAGAGAGATAGTGAAAGAAAGAGAGCGAGAGAGACAGACAGAGAGAGAGAGAGGAGGGAGGGAGGGACAGAGAGAGAGTGAAAGAGAGCGAGAGAGACAGACAGAGAGAGAGAGAGGAGGGAGGGAGGGACAGAGAGAGAGAGTGAAAGAGAGCGAGAGAGACAGACAGAGAGAGAGATGAGGGAGGGAGGGACAGAGAGAGTGAAAGAGAGCGAGAGAGACAGAGAGAGAGAGGAGGGAGGGAGGGACAGAGAGAGAGAGTGAAAGAGAGCGAGAGAGACAGACAGAGAGAGAGAGGAGGGAGGGAGGGAGGGACAGAGAGAGAGAGGAAAGAGAGCGAGAGAGACAGACAGAGAGAGAGAGAGGAGGGAGGGAGGGACAGAGAGAGAGAGTGAAAGAGAGCGAGAGAGACAGACAGAGAGAGAGAGAGAGATGAGGGAGGGAGGGACAGAGAGAGAGAGTGAAAGAGAGCGAGAGAGACAGACAGAGAGAGAGAGGAGGGAGGGAGGGAGGGACAGAGAGAGAGAGTGAAAGAGCGAGAGAGACAGACAGAGAGAGAGAGGAGGGAGGGAGGGAGGGACAGAGAGAGAGAGTGAAAGAGACCGAGAGAGACAGACAGAGAGAGAGAGAGGAGGGAGGGAGGGACAGAGAGAGAGAGTGAAAGAGAGCGAGAGAGACAGACAGAGAGAGAGAGAGGGAGGGAGGGAGACAGGAGGGAGGGACAGAGAGAGAGAGTGAAAGAGAGCGAGAGAGACAGACGAGAGAGAGAGAGAGAGAGGAGGGAGGGAGGGACAGAGAGAGAGATGAAAGAGAGCGAGAGAGACAGAGAGAGAGAGAGGAGGGAGGGAGGGAGGGACAGAGAGAGAGTGAGGGAGAGGGAGGGACAGAGAGAGAGATGAAAGAGAGCGAGAGAGACAGAGAGAGAGAGAGAGAGAGGAGGAGGGAGGGACAGAGAGAGAGTGAAAGAGAGCGAGAGAGACAGACAGAGAGAGAGAGTGAAAGAGAGCGAGAGAGATAGAGAGAGAAAGAGAGGAGGGAGGGAGGGAGGGAGGGACAGAGAGAGAGAGTGAAAGAGAGCGAGAGAGACAGAGAGAGAGAAAGAGAGAGAGGAGGGAGGGAGGGACAGAGAGAGAAAGGCCTAAAGCGTGAACCTGAGTGATAAATGCAATGGTTACGATGTGGCACTTTGCATTGAGCAGGGCTCCAGGCGCTTAATGATGTTTGTGAACCAGTGGCAGCGCCCAGAGATTTCCCTCTCAACACCCAGCAGGACAGAGAGGAAAGAGAAAGAGGAGGAGAGATGACAGGATGTCTCACTGCAGCCAAATCAAGAGACTTCCCTCTATGCATGCTAATGCTAGCTGAATACTGCTCCATCTCTCCAACTCTTCGCTATGAATGCTAATGCTAGCAGCACCCTGCTCCATCTCTCCAACTCTTCTCTATGAATGCTAATGCTAGCAGCACCCTGCTCCATCTCTCCAACTCTTCTCTATGCATGCTAATGCTAGCAGCACCCTGAATGCTAATGCTAGCAGCAGCACCCTAGCAGCTCCATCTCTCTCCAATGCTAGCAGCACCCTGCTCCATCTCCAACTCTTCTCTATGCATGCTAATGCTAGCAGCACCCTGCTCCATCTCTCCAACTCTTTGCTATGAATGCTAATGCTAGCAGCACCCTGCTCCATCTCTCCAACTCTTCTCTATGAATGCTAATGCTAGCAGCACCCTGCTCCATCTCTTCCGTTTCACTCTCTCAGCCTGCGCCTCACACATACATGTTGCTAGATCGCTCTCTCCTTTTACCTCTCTCTGGCATCACATATTAAAATCAAATCAAATGTTATTTGTCACACGCTTCGTAAACAACAGGTATAGATGAATAGTTGAGTGCTCATTGGTACCTTTGCTCTTCCTACCTTTAAATAACATGCTATATTTCTCTCATACCCTCCCCTTCTCTCTCTGTGACATTAAGTGACTGTTTGTGTCTGTGACTCTCTCTCTCTCTTTGTCTCTCTTTGTCTCTCTTTGTCTCTCTCTCTCTCTCTCTCTCTGTCTCTCATAGCATTACTAAATAACACAGACTTTAGCTTAGCCTAAGTTAGCAGTAGTGCTGCTCTATGACACAGAGTTTGGAAGGAGTTGGAGAGTTGGGGAGTTTAGTGACTAATTCAACATGATTGTGAAGCCATTTTCTGCACTTTCTGATCTACAGTCCCTATGCACAGCTAACGTTATCTCTGCTCGGTGTGAATCAGGATAACATTTCAACCCCCTTTCTCCACGAAGATGGAATAACCAGACTGGGAAAGTCCTGATGTATCGTGAACCCTCCAATTCCCCTTCCTCCATCCCTCCTCCGTCAGACGGCAGCGCCCCCCCACCCGCGCCGCTCCTACCGTCACTGAACATCTCTCACGTAACCCTGACGACCACAGCCTAACGATGCCCTAGCGCCGAGTCTACACGGCCATCTGCTAACTTTTGTTCTCCTCTTTCTTTTTGTGTCAGGGAAACTCTCCGTTTTAATGGACGGCGGAGTTAGCAGCGAGTCAACGTAGCGCTGGGGAGTCAACGTAGCGTTGGGGAGTCAACGTAGCGCTGGGGAGTCAACGTAGCGCTGGGGAGTCAACGTAGCGTTGGGGAGTCAACGTAGCGCTGGGGAGTCAACGTAGCGCTGGGGAGTCAACGTAGCGCTGGGGAGTCAACGTAGCGCTGGGGAGTCAACGTAGTGCTGGGGAGTCAACGTAGCGCTGGGGAGTCAACGTAGCGCTGGGGAGTCAACGTAGCGCTCGGGAGTCAACGTAGCGCTGGGGAGTCAACGTAGCGCTGGGGAGTCAACGTGTGCTGTGACTGCGTGTGCTGTGACTGCTGTACGAGGGAGTCATTTTAGCAATTGAGAAGATATAGATATTATAAGATATAAATTAGAGATATAGATAACGTGTGTGGTGAAAAAGGTAGCTGAGAAACATACACACTGAGGACAGCCACGGCTTGTTCTATCTCAACCAGCCTATTAGTGGGTCCATTACCTCTAAACCCTGGCTGGTTTTCCCCGTGCCACAGAATACATCAACTAGGAGAAATATACACACTGAAGAAAGCAGGGGCAAAAAGGACACACGCACGCACGCACGCACGCACGCACGCACGCACACACACACACACACACACACACACAGAACTGATCCTCCTTTAAGATTGTGTGTAGTGGTCACTGTTCTGATTCTATACTCGTCTACCATTCATCTACCTTGCCGTGTTTGACCTTGACGTTGTTTTCCACATAGAGCAAATGAGAGACCACAGAAATACAAAGCCCAGTTCAGAACTGATCTCTCTGCCAGAGGAGAGTGATGGCATCTTAATAAGGGAAGACGGGGCTTTATGGTAATTGCTAGAGCGGGAATCAGTGGAACGGTATCAAATCCATCAAACACGTGGTCTCCATGGTTTCCATGTGTTTGATGGCGTTCCATTCGTTCCATTCCGGCCATTACTTTGAGCCATCCTCCCCTCAGCAGCCTCCACTGCTCTCTATAGCAGTAATCAAAAAACTTTCATTTCAATCTTTTCCAACAAAGTGTGTCTTTTTTCCAACTCTTTCTCTTTTTGACCTCATTGGACTTGATTGATAGGCAGACCCAGTTTTGATCTAATCTACCTGTCTCATATTGATTCCTTCTTTCCAATTACTTTAAGAGCAGACCAAATTGAAACGAGCCTTTAATTGCGGCTAATTTCGCCCGTAAATGGTCAGCTATTGTTCCGAAAGAGAGGCCTTAAATCCCAGCTGCCCCCAGCCCACACTGAGTAGACCTGAGTCATCTGACATACAAAGTGTTTTTAATCTACATTAAGTAGCCTCAATGTTCTCAGAGAATGGCTCAATTAAAAAGCTAATTTGAGACACCCAGAGTTGAATATTGTGTCTGTCTGTCTGGATCGGTCTATCTCTCTGGATCTGTCTGTCTGTCTGTCTGGATCGGTCTATCTCTCTGGATCTGTCTGTCTGTCTGTCTGGATCTGTCTGTCTGTCTGGATCGGTCTATCTGTCTGTCTGTCTGTCTGTCTGTCTGTCTGTCTGTCTGTCTGTCTGTCTGTCTGTCTGTCTGTCTGTCTGTCTGTCTGTCTGTCTGTGTTTCTGTCTGTCTGTTGGTAAATCTATGCGCAGGTTCATTTCAAAGTCAGACAGATTGACAACCTGCAGGTCAAATTCCGGTCTCCTATCATCTTTATAGAAATGTAGTTAGATTAGGAATTGTGAAAATATGGACTTTATTTGGACTGTAGATGTGACAAGGTTTGACTTCCCATCAGATAAACTGTGGGACACAAAGCCTTGAAACATTGCACACAAGGAAATCACAGAAGATTTACGCAATTTGAATATCCTGATCTTCCGCCACTCGTAAAGTCACCCTGCTCAGGCTTACAGTCTTAAAATGGCCAAAGCTTGTTAGATCTAAACCAGGCTATTAGTGGGTCCATTACCTCTAAACCCGTGCCACAGAATACATCTACTAGGGCTGCAGATTCAGCAATGGATAGATAAAACAGCTTGCCACACGACACCAGAGTTGTGGTTTTGATTCTAAAATCACATAATACAGTGTGTAAACAGGTCTTTAGGTAATAGTTTGTGCTAAACCAAGGGTAGAAACGGAGCCTAAGGATGAAGCTAAGGTAGCATGCTTTGGGGTATCTTCCATCCCTTTAAAATCTACAAGAGAATCAGCTCCACGTGCAAACCACTGATTGTAGACAAATAAACCACCGTCAGACAGTGAATCCTCATGGATCCATCTGTACTGCAGTTAGCTTGTTCTAGGATCTAGCTCAATGCCTTCGAAGGATACGATGGAACATGGAAAAGTAGGGGAGGGGGGGCAAAAAAATAAAGATCACGTAGAAAATCAATCCAACCAGGTAGATGAACAGTAGGTTTAGATGAAATTCCACTAGCAAGGGGACGCGGTCCACAGAACATACCGGAAGATTAACTACCAAGGCCTTGATCTAATATGGAAATAAATTCAAAAGCGTATTACATCTACTCAAACTTAATCAAATTAACCCAGGTCTTTCAAGACGAGACGAGGAGCGTGCATCAAAGGCTAAAGCAAAACCTGCCTGTGCTTCAGATTATATTCACTTGGTGAATGCATACATGGTCTGAAATTAAATTCAACCTGCACTAGCTGAGGCCATATCAAACACTCCCTAACGATCCAGACCTCACTTCCCTGTTCAAAATCAACCTTAAAAATCCAACTCACACCCATAACGCACAATACCACCTGCTTGCTCTACACGCAAGATCTCCTACACGTTGGGAAGTACACATCTACACCAATCTGTATCTACCTCGATGTTCACCTGTATACTCAGTGTAGAATATATGTCTCAATGTGTATTGCACTTTATATCTGCTCTCTAGTGTTTGCCCCTACCATTTTCCATATGCTCTGCCTCACCGACACTGCCATCCGGCGTGGTCCTCTCGTAGCTGTCCTCGGGCAGGGGCAATGCACCCAGCCTGGGGCCCCCCGAAGAGCTCTTGCTGCTGGGCGTCTCCGACTCCTCCAGCCCGCTGTCGTAGCAGCTCTGCAGCGATCCCTGCTGGTGTGGGTCCTGGGGTTGGCTCACCACCGAGAAGGTCACTCGGCGGAACGGCTACAAGAGAGAATAAGATGGCGTCGGGGTCACTAGCTGGACTATAGGAGGGAGGGAGGAACGCCCGGACAAAGGGGATTCTATTCCATGGCACAGAGGACAGGAGGTTAAGTTTAAAATGTGTAGGGGATACAGTTGAAGTATAAAATAGGTAAACGTAGGAGGAAGGGAGTACTGTATGTGTACCATACTGCAGGAGGAAGGGAGTACTGTATGTGTACCACACAGCAGGAGGAAGGGAGTACTGTATGTGTACCATACAGCAGGGGGAAGGGAGTACTGTATGTGTACCACACAGCAGGAGGAAGGGAGTACTGTATGTGTACCATACTGCAGGAGGAAGGGAGTACTGTATGCGTACCACACAGCAGGAGGAAGGGAGTACTGTATGTATACCACACAGCAGGAGGAAGGGAGTACTGTATGTGTACCACACAGCAGGAGGAAGGGAGTACTGTATGTATACCACACAGCAGGAGGAAGGGAGTACTGTATGTGTACCACACAGCAGGAGGAAGGGAGTACTGTATGTGTACCATACTGCAGGAGGAAGGGAGTACTGTATGCGTACCACACAGGAAGGGAGTACTGTATGTATACCACACAGCAGGAGGAAGGGAGTACTGTATGCATACCACACAGCAGGAGGAAGGGAGTACTGTATGTATACCACACAGCAGGAGGAAGGGAGTACTGTATGTATACCACACAGCAGGAGGAAGGGAGTACTGTATGTATACCATACAGCAGGAGGAAGGGAGTACTGTATGCATACCACACAGCAGGAGGAAGGGAGTACTGTATGTGTACCACACAGCAGGAGGAAGGGAGTACTGTATGTATACCACACAGCAGGAGGAAGGGAGTACTGTATGTGTACCATACAGCAGGGAGAAGGGAGTACTGTATGTATACCACACAGCAGGAGGAAGGGAGTACTGTATGTATACCACACAGCAGGAGGAAGGGAGTACTGTATGTGTACCACACAGCAGGAGGAAGGGAGTACTGTATGTATACCACACAGCAGGAGGAAGGGAGTACTGTATGCGTACCACACAGCAGGAGGAAGGGAGTACTGTATGTATACCACACAGCAGGGTGAAGAGGGGGGTATTGTGAACTACTAAGGGAGTACTGTATGTATACCATAAAGGAGTACTGTATGTATACCATAAGGGAGTACTGTATGTATACCATAAGGGAGTACTGTATGTATACCATAAGGGAGTACTGTATGTATACCATAAGGGAGTACTGTATGTAAACCATAAGGGAGTACTGTATGTATACCATAAGGGAGTACTGTATGTATACCATAAGGGAGTACTGTATGTATACCATAAGGGAGTACTGTATGTATACCATAAGGGAGTACTGTATGTGGGGGGTATTGTGAACTACTAAGGGAGTACTGTATGTATACCATAAGGGAGTACTGTATGTATACCATAAGGGAGTACTGTATGTATACCTGTATGTGGGGGTACTGTATGTATACCATGAACTACCATACAAAGGGTATGTAAACCATGTATGTATACCATAAGGGAGTACTGTATGTATACCATAAGGGAGTACTGTATGTATACCATAAGGGAGTACTGTATGTATACCATAAGGGAGTACTGTATGTATACCATAAGGGAGTGCTGTATGTGGGGGGTATTGTGAACTACTAAGGGAGTACTGTATGTGGGGGGTATTGTGAACTACTAAGGGAGTACTGTATGTATACCATAAGGGAGTACTGTATGTATACCATAAGGGAGTACTATATGTATACCATAAGGGAGTGCTGTATGTGGGGGGTATTGTGAACTACTAAGGGAGTACTGTATGTGGGGGGTATTGTGAACTACTAAGGGAGTACTGTATGTATACCATAAGGGAGTACTGTATGTAAGGGAACTATACCTAAGGGAGTACTGTATGTGGGGGTATTGTGAACTACTAAGGGAGTACTGTATGGGGGTATGACCATAAGGGAGTACTGTATGTATACCATAAGGAGGTATGTATACTATATGTATACCATAAGGGAGTACTGTATGTAAACCATAAGGGGTACTGGTATTGTGAGTACTACTAAGGGAGTACTGTATGTGTAAACCATAAGGGGTATATGTATACCATAAGGGAGTACTGTATGTAAACCATAAGGGAGTACTGTATGTATACCATAAGGGAGTACTGTATGTATACCATAAGGGAGTACTGTATGTATGCCATAAGGGAGTACTGTATGTATACCATAAGGGAGTACTGTATGTATACCATAAGGGAGTACTGTATGTATACCATAAGGGAGTACTGTATGTATACCATAAGGGAGTACTGTATGTATACCATAAGGGAGTACTGTATGTATACCATAAGGGAGTACTGTATGTGGGGGGTATTGTGAACTACTAAGGGAGTACTGTATGTATACCATAAGGGAGTACTGTATGTATACCATAAGGGAGTACTGTATGTATGCCATAAGGGAGTTGCTTGACCTTTTTTACACTTCAAGTCGAAGTAAGGGTGTTAACTGCTGCAAAT